>NC_090907.1:10180189-10423992 GCF_040956055.1 Brachionichthys hirsutus
ATGAAGCTTCTGTTTCTTTTGTAGAAATAACAAATAACAGGTTGGGTTGCTGTGGCGACCCCTCACGGGACAAGGACAAAGTACACTAGTCAGGGCTGGACAAAGCAACTGAAAAACAAAATAAATAATCGGTTACAGTATTTTATCAGTGTTATGATTGTACAGAATGTCAGGGGTCCAGATTAAACGAATGAAAGCCCTTAATGCTTGCAATGTTTCCTTTACTTTTTTCTCTATATGAGTCATCAGGAGATCAGAAAAAAAATGTATCAAGCCCAGGGGCTGGATCAAGTAATAATGTACATACAAACGTAAGAAAAAAATGCATATGCTCAGAATTCAAGAGAGACACATCATACATTTTCAAATTGCAGTTTTGTCTTTTTTATTGAAGATGATGTCCACATTGTTCTCCTCAGGCTGGAGCAGGGAAACACTCAGCAGTTGTCTGGCTGCAGACGTCCAACTCTGAGCTACAGGATACCATGAGACGCCTGGCCTCCAACTCAGAAGATTGTTCTCACCTCACCTCTGCCCTCGTCAGTCCGAAGAGCGCTAATGAAACAGGTGAATGAGGAACACTGACCGCCCTGCATGCTGCCCTGCATCCAATAAATAAGAATGCACTCAGATACACCTATCAACAACTGTCTGTACAACTCCTCAGTTAATAGTAGGCTTTGTAATGGCTATATATTCAGATCATTTTCCAAACGAATTTTGTGATGGCTTAGGGTTGAAAAGAAGGAGCTGCTCGCTCTCTTTTAGAAACCCTACTCTGCCTCTGATTGGCTTAGTATAACATTTGTCACACAGTATAAATTATTTTAGTAAGGGGCTCTATGAGAAACATCACCATCATACCAAGTCAATCAGTGGGAGCTTCAGCAGAATATTTCTGCTTTGGTAGCAACCAGAAGTCATAGGACACAGAAAATGGGCCTGCTAAAAATTAATGTTATGACAAAAATAAGAATGATCTTTTTTTAAAGCGTGACTCCACTTGTTAATTACATTTGTACTCCTTCACTGAAGGGGAGAGTTCAGACTCCTGCAGCACTGAGAATCAACAGGACAGTGGCGCTGTCTCTCCGGTCAGCCTCACCCCCAACTCTACAAGCCCTTCTGCTCCAGTGCAGCACACCAGCATCCATGGCCGCTCCGTCTCAATATCAGTGGTACCTTGTTCAAATGACCAGATACCTTACATGTCAACGGAGGAAATGAGTGACACCTTTGCCCTGGAAGCAAGCAGTCATCCAGACAGCGGCGCCTCCACGACATGTACCGTCAAGCCCTTCCACGCACAACCACCGCCCTCCAGCAAACTGCTGCAGCGCCTCCCCAACATTCTACTGACCAGGGGCAAAAGTCAAGAGTCACAACTGTCGAATCGCTTTGAGGAACCAGCGGCACACAAGTGGGTCTCAGAGTAAATAGTACAGTCATGCTTCTTTCTTCAGATCCTCTGCTTAATATCAACTAGGTGCAAAAAGGTTAAAAGGTTTTAATCAATGTGTTCAAGTACAGTTTCATTATTTTATATGCAAATACACGTACTTTGTATGTGCACAAAACATTTCTATTCAATACTGTAATTAATCAAAAGTTTCAAACCATCATCCAAGAATGCATTTTCATCCACCCATTGATGACATCACGTCATCATGACAGGGACGTAACGTAAATCTGACATAGTTGCTCTCTGTCCCTACAGGACCTATAAGAGGAACAAAGGCTCAAACAATATCCGCCTCAATGGCAGTGGGAAGAGTTCTGATGACTCAGCCCTGGGGCCACCTGGCCCGGTTCCAGCCTCGGCCCCTTACATGACAACTGCTAACCCCATCGTGCTGAACAGTGAGCATCAGACACTGCATTCATTTATTTCTTTGTGTTGTAAATACTTGGTCTCGCACAAACCAATAAGATGAAAGTAAAATGAGACTATAGAAAAGCACCCGGAGAGCGCAGACCTCCGCCAAGCAGCTCAGTCTCGTTATTTACTCCAAAAATAACGGCCCTACATTTATTTTATCTCTATTCTTAGATTACTTAACCATTTAAAAAAACCTTTAGCATTTAGATTCACATTGATATCATTATTAGTTTAGAAGTTATTCACTAAAAACAGCCGTTCAGTAATGGAGGGTTCTTCTGGATTGAGATCCAGAGCTTTCAAAGACACAACAAATCCAGTTGTCCACTACTGATTCCACAGCGACTTGGTGAAGAAACAGAACCTCCTTTGAAAGGGTCCAAAAACAAAATCAGATCGAAAAGATAGAACTATAAGGAATACAGGAAAACCTGAAAGTATTGAGGAACCAGAGAGGATATTCTGGCAGAGAACTGTCCAGAGAGGCAGGATCTGATCAGGTGAGATGTGAGCTGTACTAGGAGTAAGCGCTAGTGCATCTGTGAATCGTTTCCATTGGTTGTCTCTTTGTGTGTCTCAACCTGCATTCTGATATTCCACACAGATTTGGCCATGGGTGGGAGTTTCCCTCAGACACAGAGGAGGGACATCGGCCTGGCTGTGACACACAGGTCAGTTAACACGGCCTTGTTTTCAATGAAAGAATGAGTAAATGTGACACTTCATGCTCTGGAAGTTGTGGTTGGCTATTTTATAGTAATGATGGGATTTATGTGTGAGGCTACGCTAATCAATTTTGTGACATTTTTTTTCTGTAGGTTGTTGTTGTTAGACAACACCCACACGATGCAAGGTCATTTGTGTCATGTTCCTGTTAAAGCAGTTAAAATACCTGTTATTAACTCACTGTGATGTTTGTGATCTGGTAAAGTTGCTTAGAGCTGCCCTGGCTTCTGATCGATCACTCTCCTAGCCTTCATTATATTGTCACATAAAAATTGCTGACATTAAAATCAGAAGGCTGCATTTTTCAGGGAAAAGTTAGATTCCTTGCTTTATTCTGAGAATTCTGTCTTCTGCCTATTTTCGCAATGCCTGCATCATTAATGCTGAATTCAAGGCAGAACTCACATCCATCATACTCTCTTCAGCACTGATTTAATTTACTGAGTGCTTCTTGTGGCATGACCGGCAAATTATTTCATAAATAAGAGTCTCAGATGATTAGCTTCATCTGAGTCTCATGTTCACACCAACCAGTGGGCGTGAACACGAGTCTGTACAGAATCAGTCTCACACAGTCACCTCAGATTTAAACGTTTTGTCATCCAGCTTGAGACATGCCTGAAGTTTAATTAGGTAGTTTCACTTGTTTGATTGCGAAATCTAATTATGTGTCATTGCATGACAATCGGAATTTATGAAGTGTTTAATGATGAGCTGTGTGTGTGTGTAAATGGTAAATGCACTTCCATACTGCACCCTTTTCCACTTTCGCTGTGCCCAAAGCACAATTTGGCCTCCACTCCAGTGGGCGACCGCTGTGTGTGATGATGATGGATGATGTTATGATCATGTTCAAACTGATAAATAAACAAGTTTAGTGGCGTTGCTTTAATGCGGGCGATAAGACAAGTTCCAGGAGACAGGCAGAGTTCACAAGCCAGGTAATCCATCCAATCAGGCAGACAAATCCAAACAGGGACAGGCACAGGAATGAAGGATCTGGGAAGAGAGGAGAGGTTAGTGCAGTCATGGGCAAACCAAGGCCCGGGGGCCATATACGGCCCATGGGCGTTTTAATCCGGCCAGCCAAACATGTCCAAATTATATCATTAAATCAAATGTTATTAGAATTAAACCTCATTCGTTTTACCTTTCCCCTGTAATGCTACCTGAAAAAGGCCAAATCCTTTCATGTAATGGCTTTTACATGTCAATTATATTAGTTCACACAAACACTCCATCCATCTTTTCCTGGTGTCCATCTTTTCCTCTGTCAAATTTTAGAACCCATTGTGGCCCGCCAGTCAAAACGTTTGCCCACCCCTGGGTTAGTGCATGGAAAAACACTGATCATACTCATGCTGTGACTGCACCCTCATGGGAGATGAGGGTGGAATTGGGGAGGAAGCTGCAGTTTCCCCAGGTCGTCCAAACCCCCCTTATAGGCCTGATGTGGTCATGTGGTCTGAGGAGGCAAAAAAGATAATTTTGATAGAACTGACTGTCCCGTGGGAGGATGGATGTAGCGAGGGCTCAGAGAGGAAGGCCTCTAAATATCAGGACCTGGTCCAGCAGTGTAGGGACCTCTACTGGCTATTCCCAGTAGAGGTCGGCTGCAGGGGCCTCCCGGCACAGTCTGTCTGGAAGATGCTCACAGTGCTGGGGGTCATAGGGAGGGAGAGCAGAGAGAGCTTCTTGTTGGCTCTGGAAGTTGGGGACCAGGAGAGGATGGGTAGTGACTGGCCATCACTGGAGGGCGTGGTTCAGGGTTGAAACGCCCAATGATGGTTAGATGCCACCTGATGACATCTTCTCCTGGCTGTCAGCTACAGTCACTGCACAAGTGACTGAGAAAGGGAGCAAGTGGATGTTTTTTTTTTTTAAACTTTATTCACAGAAAAAACAAACAAAACGAAACAACAAGTACAAATAATAATAATAATAATAATAATAAATTTAAAAATAAATAAATAAATAAATAACAACAACAACAACAAAAAAAAAAAAAAAAAAAGCTACTACAAACAGTGTTCTGAGACCGGGCATTACACAACATAAATGAATTACCATTGCAATAACTTAAAATGAAGGCTGATTTGTGACATTGAGAAAGTTCTTGATTAAATCCCATTTTCTTTCAAAGACAGGTGTTTGTAACCGTAATTGTGCAGTCAATTGTTCCATAGAGTATACTTGTCTTATTTTTTGTAACCATTGTGCTATTGTAGGTGGTTCAGGTTTCATCCAGCAGATTGTTAAAATTTTCCTTGCAGTCATTAGCAAGAGATGGAGTGTAAATTTTTGATCCTGGGAGAAACTGTCTGGGAAAATGTCCAGCAAGAAAACCAAAGGGTCCATCGAAAGATTGATTTTAATTACTGTTCTCAATGTAAATTGAACCTTTTCCCAGAAATTAAGAATAATAGGACAGTCCCAAAAGATGTGTGTTTGGTCTCCCACAAGTCCACAGTTTCTCCAGCATTTGTCAGTTGTGCTACATTTGATGAGGAAAGATTTTAAAGGTGTTGTGAAGAATCTCATTTTCATCTTCCAATCAAATTCTTTCCAAACCTGACTACCCACCCCCCTGTGACAGCCAGAACAAATACTTTGCCAAACCTCGTCTAATGTGACATTTAACTCCAATTCCCATTGTTGTTTAATATGTTGAGTATTGTCCATGGTATCAATCAGCAGCTGTTGGTAAATCAATGACACTTGTTTTTTCATTACTCCACCCTTTTCCACCAGATTTATAAAATGTTTCTCTATGTTTGTTGGTTCTCTTAATATATCTTCCCAGTCAGAATGTTTTGTGATATAGCTTCTTATCTGCAGGTACATGTACAAATCACTTGATGGCAAATCAAATTTACTTCCTAGTTGGGCAAAAGTTTTAAATACATTTCCTTCAAACAGTTGATTCACTGTGATGAGCCCCCTCTCAGCCCATCTCCCAAATCCGCCATCTGATAAAGAAGGGAGAAACTCAATGTTTCTATTTATAGCCATCGCTCGGGATAAGACAGCCTTCCCCTTCAACTGTTTTTGTGTCTTGTTCCATATCTGTAATGTTTGTTTAACCCATAAGTTTGATATATTCATTTTTTTCTGAGATTGCGGGCTCAGAAATGGAAGACTGGAAAGGGGAATCCCCGACAATGAATTCTTCTCCATAAACACCCACTGTGTTTCTGGGTCACTAATAATCCATGATGTCATTGCTTTTATTTGGGCTGCCCAATAATACAGTTTAAAATTAGGTAATCTTAAGCCCCCATTTTCCTTGCAAGACATTAAAACTTTCAGGCGTATTCTTGGTCTTTTATTCTGCCAAATAAATTTTAACATCCATTTATCCAGTAACTTAAAAAAGGATTGTGGTATGAAGACAGGAAGGTTTTGAAACAGAAATAATAATCTAGGAAGAATATTCATATTTATGCATGCAATTCTCCCAAAAAAAGAAATTGGAAGTATATCCCATCTATTTAGATCATTTTTTATGTCTTTCAATAATTTATCATAATTTGATGAAAACAGCTGTTTGATTTTAGGGGTAAGAATTACGCCAAGATATCTGAACCCCTTTTCGGAGTGTCTGAATGAAACAAGATTATCCAGCTGTGACGGCCAATTTCCAGTGATCATTAATGCTTCTGATTTGTGTGTATTGATTTTATAACCTGATACTGTGCTATATTCCTTAAGACTATGGATCAGGGCTGGGACAGAAATGATAGGATTCTCCAGAAATAATAAAATATCATCAGCAAAAAGCGACAGTTTATGCTGGACATTAGTATTATCTCTTATTCCCTGTATAAGAGGATTGGATCTAATCATTTCGGCTAATGGTTCTATACTCAGAGCAAATAATGAGGGAGACAGAACTTCCCCCTGTCTAGTACCGCGTCCCAATGAAAAGAAATTTGAGCAATAGCCATTTACCCTCACCCGTGATTTTGGGTTTTTATAAAAAGTTTGAACCCACTTGATAAAATTATTGTTGAAACCCATATGTCTCAGTGTCTGTTGGAGGAATCCCCAGTCCACCCGATCAAACGCCTTCTCAGCGTCCAAACTAAGAAGCATTGATGGGGTGCTCCTTCCCTGCGCCTCTGTTTGAAGGTTTAATGCCCTTCGAACATTATCAGATCCCTGTCTGTTAGTAATAAAACCTGTTTGATCAGGTTTAACAAGCTTTCTTATAACTTTTTGTATTCTGTTTGCAATGATGGCAGTAAGTATTTTGAGATCAACACAGAGGAGGCTGATGGGGCGATAAGACATACATAGAGTTGGGTCCTTGCCTTCTTTGTGAATAACACAAATAATAGCTTCAGACCATGACTGAGGAGGATCACCCTCTGCCAAAGCATAGTTATAGACTTTATCCAAAAGTGGCGTAAATTCCTTCTCAAACATTTTGTAGTATTCTAAACAAGTGGATGTTTTTAATAGGTAGTCTCTGGGTTCTGACTATCTGTGAAGATTTGAAAGTTAGACTGACGATACACGAGCACCAGGTAGCCACACGGTCTACAAAATAATCCACATCTGGGGACAAATCCCTGTACAGATGTGTGGAGAGATGGTGCTGGTAAAAGCATTTAATCTCTACAAAAGTTGGAAATGTCAATTTCAGACAATTGATTTCAAATTATTTTCAACATTTCACCTGCAGAGTAGATGTGTCAACTTGTAGTACGGGGGGTCGTCGACTTACGAGGGTTTTGCAGTAAGCCGACTCGGTCATTAGTTGCCCCATATTTAATTAAAGTCAGTATATTATACTGCATCATGATACTTAAATATCGGTGTAGAAAGAGAAAATTGTCAGAAACTGTCACATTCGATTCGTTCGCTCGCTTTCCGGTATGTCATAAAAACACCTCGTAAACAGACAAAAAAAAACAATCGACGAGTTCGATTGAAACGTCGTGAATCGCATGGGTTCTAATCTTATTGCGCACATACATTTTTAAATTTCTAAATCACTAGTAATTGAAATGTGTTTTATAGTGAAGAAGATGTTTTTCTTCCGTCTTTTGTAGGTTTTCTACCAGGTCCTGGCTGTCCCAGATGTGCCAAGTGTGTTCGAAGGGCATGATATTTGGCGTCAAGTGCAAACACTGCAAGTAAGTGGATACTGCTTTGATAGTTTGCTGTACTCCTTTCATTTCATCACATGTCGTACTCACGTGTTCGCAGATTAAAGTGCCACAACAAGTGTACCAAGGAAGCACCCTCATGTCGGATATCATTTCTCACGTGTAAGCAACTATCAGCTTGTCTTGTCATCAAATTATATTTTCAGGGAAGTATTTTATTATAATTATTAATGTTTTGGAGAAGTTCTCTAGTACCTCACTTCATCATATCCCAAGTGAAAACTGGTGCATATCATATCTGTGTACTAATCATGGGTATATTTAGTGTGGTGTACATAGTCCATTGACATTACACCAACAGATTTGAAAGGTTGTGAACCTCTCTCTCAGTGTGACGTTAAATAAAATAATATTTAAATGTTTCTTGTAGTGCCAAAAATACGCAGAGCAGAGTCAGTGCCATCGGATATTAATAATCGGATTGATCACACGGCAAAGATCCCGCTGCAGTTTAGAACTTTACCAAAGGCAATAACTAAAAAGGTAAGTACAGATTTGTTTTGTTCAAATTTGTTTGGAGGTGTGTTCACTAATGTTTTATCCCTTATCAGATACCTTCAGATGACACGTTGTGATGTCATGTGTGACTTCCAGGTTAAGTCATACAACAAAAGGTCTACCCTGTATGTGTGTGTGTGTGTGTGTGTCTTAGCAGAAGCCTAACGTAAACCAGGTGGACTCAAGCAGTAACCCATCCTCAGCCACCTCCTCCACAGCATCCTCCCCACCACATTTCCACCTGAGCAGCCCCCGAAATGACAGCACCACCCCGTCCCCTAACCCAACACCCCGGGATGTCCAGAACAACTGCTTCGACTTCCCAGGTCAGCACACGCTATCACTGAGATCACTTACACATCGGTAAGAGCGTACATAAATCACACATCACATCTGGATTAGTGAACACAAGTTTCAACCGCCACCGATTGATGCTGCTAAAACGGCTGATTGAAACAGGGAAATAATCAATTTCATTGAGGGAAAAGGGTGAAAGATTGGGAGTTCTCAAAGGGAAAACATGTATGTTTTTGTTCTCTAACTGCATAAATTAAATATAAATACAACGGAGAAAAATGTGTGTTCAAACAGTGCAGCATTAGAAGAAAATAAATATATACTTGTGCAAAAGTAATAAATAAAAAAGTTGTATCTTTATTTTTATTAAATTAAATTTGGTGGTGAGATAGAAACGCCCACCCAACATGATTGTGTCAATTTCCATAAACATCAGTCAATAATCAACCGAGATATTGAGAAACACATTTTGAAGCTCCATTGACTGCAATGTTAACAAAGATTTCAAAGTGATCCAGGATCCAGACTTTCTTCTGGATCATCACCAAAATGTAATCATCTGTTACTGGTAACATTCCCAACGTATTCGGTGAATTCCATCAAGATCCGTCTGGAACCTTTTGAGTTATGTTGCTCACAGTCAAACAGACTTACAAGGCGACGCCGGTGATTACATAACGCTGCGCCTTGGCGGAGGAAAATATTTGTTACGTTTTATAATGTGTAATATTTCACTGGCGCACATAGACTCTGAAACAGCAATTCAAATGTGTACAAATGACATTTCACTTTCATGTCAATTTACTAATCAAGTATTTCTTAGTCTGTAAACACAGTTGTAGTTTTTCTTTTGCAGTTTTAACATTTCCATGTTGTTGCCTGTATTGTCTCCCAAAGCCTGCATTGCAAAGAGGCGTGGAGTTGCTGTCAGGATGATGACGATTGCTAACAGACTTGTATTCTGAAATACTCTATTCCAGCAGATGTTGCTGCTTCCACACATACGACTCTTCAAACTTCTGCCAGCTGCCATGGCCCAGGGTAAGAGAAAGTAACACTGGTGTATGTTCCTAAAACACCACGTGGAGTATTTCTATATACACATTTAAAAATAAGGCTAGTGGTAGCTAGGGGCAACCAAAAATGCATCTGACCCAGCTAAACCAGTGGTGACCTCTCTGTCAGTGCTAGCTCGCTACCCAGAGCATCCTCCATCCTTTGCAGCCTTTCAGTGTGAGTTTGAACAAAACTATTTTCTTCATTGACTTCCTTGACCTCTGGGCTGCCTATCATTCAAGTTGCTCACCTATTATTATTTCTATCAGCCCAACCCAAAAAAACAGAAAAAGTCAAACATGATATCTGTGCTCTTTCTCCCAGTATACCGCAGGAGGCCATCTCTGAGACCCAATTAACAGCAGCGGGACAAGAAGGGGTAAGACTCAGCAGTCACAAGCAAAAGCATTCCCTTATCCACCCCCCCCAGCAAAAAAACATTCTTGACCTGTTACATATACACTTCAGGGGCCACGGTATGGATTTATATGGACATGTATATATATATATATATATATTGGCATTGAATGAGTTAACATGCTCAAAAACTTGTTTGGATTAAAAGGTTAAATTAGATCATTTATATAAATGTGAGGTGCATAAATAATCAAAAACTGCGTTGATCGGCCTGGCGAGAATGAAAGTTGTAAACACTACCTCCCCCCTAACCCTAACACCTAAAACCGGCTCATCTAAGAAGCACTTTTTCATTGCCAGATCATTCAATTCTAATGTTTGATGGGAGTTGACTCAGAATTCTGGGCTCTGATGTAGATCTGGAAAGACTTTAAATGGTGTACCACAGTAGTAAATACGCTTCAAATAATGTTAATGATTTTCCTGTTCCTTTAAATCTGTTATCCACCTTAGGCAGAGGAAGAGGGCCCCGCTGAGGATGAGGAAGCAGGTGACCAGTGTGGCAGAAAAAGCGCTGAGGAGTGTGATGAAGATGAACTGGAGGACTTACCCCCTTCCAAATATCGTCGCGGTGGAATCAATCGCTGGAAGGGCCCCATCTGTCGTAAGGCCAGCCAGACAAGTGTTTACCTGCAGGAATGGGACATTCCATATGAGCAACTGCAGCTGGACGAGCTTATTGGCAAGGTAGGACGGAGATCTAAAACAGGTATGCTTAATCAGTATAAAAAACTAAATACAACAGCTGCTTCCAAGACGCTGGACACGTTTGGCTTTGTGACTGCCAGGGCCGCTGGGGGAGGGTGCACAAGGGCCGCTGGCACGGTGAAGTGGCCATTCGCCTCCTGGAGATTGACGGCAATAATCAGGATCACCTTAAGCTTTTCAAGCAGGAGGTGATGAACTACAGGCAAACTAGGCATGAGAATGTTGTCCTGTTCATGGGTGCCTGCATGGCTCCACCGCACCTTGCCATTGTCACCAGGTACTTTTGTATAGTAACTCTTAAATCCATTAGCTGTCTTGGTGCTTAAGTTATTGTACAGTTCCGGGCACAAATGGAAGCTATTATTATAAATTCGTGTTTGTAACAATATGACATGTGTTTTCTCTGCAGTTTCTGCAAAGGTTTGACGCTGTTCTCTTTTGTAAGAGAAACAGGTCACATGCTAGACATCAATACAACCAGACAGATTGCCCTGGAGATTGTAAAGGTAAGACATTTTGGTCATGACAGATTATGTAAGAAAAAAAGATTTTAAACCCACCGTAATATTTTTTAACAAAGCCTGGAATTATCACACAGTATTAGTTTCCGGAGATATATAAGCCGGATGCATGAACAAATGTTAAACCAGTTGTCAAGGGAGTTATGCGTTCCGATGAGGAACCAGCAGAAAAAGAGAACCTCAGACGGAGGCAGGAAGTCGATATAAAGTCTTTTGATTGTGCTCAATAATAAACTCTCAGAAGAAAGAAAGAAATATCACAGTCGGGTGAAATGGGCTGGGGGAAAAAAACACAATAGTACAAAAAAACTTAACAGGTGAGCAATGATTAGACAGAGAGAGAGGTATGGTAATAGGAAGTGTGAGGTGCATAAATAATCAAAAATAAACCAACCAAGAAACCAAACCCTGACCAGGAGCACGTGAACATGTGACTTGGTGCTCATCGTTTGCACTGAATCCAGAAGATATACAGACCCTTTCCAAAAAATTTGAACATCATGGAAACATCATCATTTTAGAGAAGCATTAAGAAACTAAGAAAAGTATCAGACAACATTCAACTTCCTGTGTTGGTTGCAGAAATACCTTCTGTTCAGATGTATTTCCTTTACAGGGAATGGGTTACCTGCACGCCAGAAGCATCATTCACAAGGATCTGAAGTCAAAAAACGTTTTCTATGACACAAACAAGGTGGTCATTACAGACTTTGGTCTGTTCGGGATATCTGGAGTGGTGCAGGAAGGCAGGTAGGAGCGAACCCAAGGATACTTTACATTTCTATCGCCAATAATCCGTGGTTGTTGGTCATTAGTGCTGTGTGTGTGTGTGTGTGTGTGTTTAGAAGGAAGAACGAGTTGCGGATACCTCAGGGTTGGATCTACTACCTGGCCTCAGAGATCGTTAAGGAAATGAGCCCCGAGGTTGATGAGGATCAGCTGCCTTTCTCCAAAGCCGCTGACGTTTATGCATTTGGGTATTTATTCATGTTGATCAAATTTGATGAGGCATAAACCCACAGTCCAGTGGCAATAAAGAGCACAAGCTACGGAGGTTTAAGTTGGGGTTGGTTTTTAAATGGTGTGGTGGATGTTGGCTTCTTGATTCAGTATTAGCTTAGTTCCCATATGTTCTCCTTTGAATGAACTATAATATCAGGATATAAGGAGCTTCAAGAAACTTAAAATATCATGTGGCAGCCAACAAAGCCAGGCAGGCTTTTTGGCTGCCTGCTAATGCCTTCTTGCTGTATGATCTTCAATTTGACAGCAGGACAAAGCAGCTTATTAACCAGTAATAAGTTAATTATAGACAGTTGGGGAGAAGTAATAAAATAATCCAAAAAAAGCTGATATATTATTGCTTCATAAAATGGAAAATACACATTTTCATGGTTTCCCAACAAAGATCCCTATTCTGGGCTCAACAAATGCACCAGACATGAAATAACTGATTGATTGCGCCGCTGATAAGAAAATAATTGCAGTGAAGCACTTTTCAGATTTCAGGCCAACTGAGAAATCATCAACTTTGCACCTCCTCAAGGGAGGAGGCACTCAGAGCTGGCTCTGCCCACTCATCCTGGAGCAAAGCACTTCACTCTAAATACAATTGTGAATACAAGCAGATATTTTATCATTCATAGCCATTGAAATGGTATGTAAAGAAATATACGTAAATAAAACAATGTGCTAACAGATGCAGCCACGCTGTCTCGAATATGTGGAAAATTCACGGTCAACTGATTTCCTGATCTGATATTTGTGCCGTGTGATTTTCAGCACCATCTGGTACGAGCTGCAGGTCGGAGACTGGCCGCTTAGCAACCAGCCTGTGGATGCTAAGATATGGCTAATCGGCAGCGGTGAGGGCATGAAAAAGGAGCTTGTAGATGCAAACCTGGGAAAGGAGGTAATGGTAAGTTTGCTGCATAGATCTGGGCTGTGAAATGTTGACGCCATTTTTGAGCCGTAATGGGTCAGGAAGGCTCTTAGACTATAGCTGAGACAGAACCAGCATTCTGTCTGTAAGCATTAAAGTTAGATAAAAAATTAAAAAAAAAGGAGAGTGGAGAAATCCACCCAATAGTCTTTTAAATAAATTAAACCGTAATCTAAACTTCATACGGGAGGAGGCCTCGGGCCGAGCCAGGATTAGATCTCTCGGCTGGCCTGGGAATGCCTCGGGATGCCCCCGGGAGAGCTAGTGAAGGTGGCTGTGGAGGGCTGTATGGGCTTCTCTGCTAAGGTTACTGTCCCAACAACCCGGAGCCGGATAAGCAAAGAGGACAAGACTCCAAAAACACTGTCAAATCAAAGAGCACAATGTCTTCCCTGAGCATTCTCTTGAAGAAGAGTCGTGGCTATAACTCAAACAGTCCATATGTGGGTCATGCCTCACTCGTACAAGTTTCATTGTAATCAATTAGTTTGAAAAATGTATAAATAGGCTAAAATAAAAACCACTTTGTGCCACTTTTATTAGCAATAATTGGTGGAGGTTGTGCTCTCTAAATTACAATTAGAAGATGTAAAGTGCTGTAGGTTTTGTAGCATTAGTAAAGGAACTTGTGCTTTAGCATTAGAGCTACAGTGTAGAAGTCAGAGTCGCTGCATGCCGGTAACTAAAACAGTCAGTAAACAGTCAGCATGTTAATGAATGGTCAGTGTCCTGATCCTCCTCATCCGACCCTGACAGGAGATCCTCGCCGCCTGCTGGGCCGTAGAAGCCGACAACAGGCCAACTTTCTCTCAAGTGGCAGGAATGCTGGAGAGACTCCCCAAGCTAAACCGAAGGGTGTCCCACCCTGGACATTTCTGAAAGTCCCCTGAGTATGCGTCATAGAGAGAGAAGCTATATTCCTCATCCAGGATAAACCAACTGACAACACCATAGACTTCAACACTCCAAAATGGATCTCATGTCATTTGATTCCTTCATTCAACTCCAAACATCAAACATCAAGCGTGTGTGAAATGTGACTGTCATGAAGCTGTCCTGCTGAGTATGCTCTATAGAAATGACCTTGGCTGGTACTACTGTATCTACTACAGTACTACTGTACTGTCTGAGTCAACATCTTGACTTGCTCTCTGTTTGCTCTGGTGTTGTAGTTCTACACACTTTAATTGTGTTACAATCACAGCCACCACTAATATTCTTTCTTGAATTTCCCAGTTTCCCTCCCCCTCCTTCCTTTCTCCACCGCTGTCTCTCCCTGTTGTGTCTCATCTGTTTTCAGTTTGTCTCTTCCTCCTCATTCCTTTCTGCTGGTGAAGCTTGTGAGGTCATCATCACTACTTGAGAGATCATTAGGGCCAAGACGCACAATGCTTTGATTGAGCTGTGTGTGTGTGTGTGTGTGTGTGTGTGTGTGTGTGTGTGTGTGTGCGAGATGTTTCCTCAGGCATGAGTGCAATATTTGCTACTGAATGTATATGACTTCTCCTAACCCTCTCCAGAGATACTCTCGATGTACTGTATATGCACTGGTGGAGGTTTTATTAAATACACTCTTTGTGTTTGTACAAGGTTTTCAACTGAAGTCCTTCCAGAGTCCTGTTTTTGTATAGATTGGAGACACTGGAAACTGTTGCGGGTTGGTTAGCGGGTTTGTTTTATGTCTTAATCTGTTGAGTATTATATAGAATGTACTAATATGTTTTTACCTTCTGTTCTGTTACGGTATTAAAGCCGTTTGCCAGCGACTTGGTGTTTCCTTGTCTGACGATGTCATGTTTTAAAAGTGATTGAAACTTTTTAGAAGTCGACCTACATTCACGGACAACTCTATTAGGTTCTGGGTTTAACCCGCTTTGCCTTCAGAACTGGCTCAGTCCTACATGGCAGAGAGTCAACATGGTGCTGATGTTAGCATCATGCTGGTGCTGCAACTTTGCCTGCTGCTCGTCCACGATGTGGAGACCGTTTCAGTACCGTGAGCTCACCGGCAGGATGGCTCCATGCTTTGATGTTGCTGATGCCAATTTGTGAGCCCGGCATCCAAATGACAGTTTCATTTCTCCCGCCTTGTCATCCTCGTTTACGGACTCTGCTGCTTCATTTTTTTCAGATTTTGTGGGAGTTTTTTTTTTGACCGATGTGGTAAGTGCTTTAAGTCATTGTTCTCTAGTGCGGAACAACTAAAGGGAACTTTCAAGAGGAACAGAAATGTTTCCGGAGGCTTGTGTTCAAATTGCAGAAGCATGAAATGATTTAAATGTTGGCCTTTTGGCTTCACGGGTACGTTTGTTAGAACATCTTGACACTGAAACTGCGCATTGTGTAGGCTGCGGGGGGGGGGGAGTTCAGAGTTCCTGCGTCAGCGGGACTTTACGCTTATCTGTGGTCATGTGACGGCTCCCTTGTGACTTCAGTTCCTTCCTGTCAGGCTGGTCATCTGTGAACTTCCGTAATAAAAACAATGAGTGATGGCAGGATATTCACTCTTTCTAAATGTTATGTTTTATTGGTCATATAGATAGTATTTAGAGCAACCCTTGTGTTATCCATAATAAGGCTTAATGATTCATCTATTGTCATGAACATCAGTATTTATTCTACACAAGTCTGCCAAAAGTAGAATATGTGTAAATATATGAACTTAGTATTTTCTCTATAAATAAAAGCCTTGATGTCAGTCGCGTTGTGGCAGGTGGAGGGTGACCTACTCATGGGGGCGGGCTGTTAAAGACAATCGTCCATTGATCTGTGATCATTGGTTTGGCTGCTTCCTCCTTAGGTCAATAGTTCCATAGTTCATCTTCGCACCAAGCAACACTTTATGACTTTCTCGTTTTGTCTGCTGTTGTCGTGGATGTTTTTTTTCTGTTTGACATGTTCAGTCATGAAACTGCACGCTCTTTGTCAGTGTTTGCATTCATGTTCTGCTATCCTGTGTGTTTCCTTTGATCCTGCTTAAACCAGTGTTTCAAAGTCCACACTGAGATAGATCATGTCTGTGTTGCGTCCCGTAGTGCAGATTTAGGGCGAGCTCGGCTCAACAACTCTTGCTATTACACAATATTGTCTAAGCCATGCAGGAATACTGGCATTGTTAGAAAGCCCATATTATTAGTTTGGTGTTGCACGGCTCATAGATTGTTCGTTTTGATGTAAGTTATCACATACCCCATGTTATTGAACGCATTTAATCATGGTCCACCATGGAGACTCGTGACTGTTCCACTTTTTGTCCTCTTTTGTGTCTGTTTACAAGGGGTTTTTACGACATTCCGGAAAGTGAGCGAGCGAATCGAGGTCGCACCCTCGATGTCTACTGAGAGGAAATTGTCTAGTTCTATTCTGATATTTTCCATATCATGTACATAGAAAGAGACAGAGTGGAATAGGTAATACACACATACACACACACACACACATACACGCACGCACATCCTTTTAAGAGTGCAAATCAAAAATAAGACTGACCTAAAGCTTAATCCAAATTCCAGCAGGTACCTCATGTTTCTGTTAAAATATAGAAATACATATATATATATATAAACTACAGTAGTGTATAGTAGGTAATTTTGAGGCAACAACAAGAAGGTTGCAAGTTTGATTCCTATCTGTGCAGATGTATGTTCTCTCCTTGTCTGTGTGGGGTTTCTCCAAGTTCTCCGGTTTCCTCCAAAAACATGCAGCTCAGGTAAATTGATCGCTCCAAATTGTCCTTGGACGTGAGTGTGTGCGTGCGTGGTTGTCCATGTGTGGCCCTGCGATGCGCTGCCGGTGACGCGTCCGACTGTACAAAAAAATAGACAGACGGATGCCTAAAACTAGATGAATGCCTTTATTTGGATCTCGAAAACAATGCAATGTTCCTTTGAGCTAAGGATAATGGAGTGCTCCCTGGGGTAGGGGGGGGGCAGAACCACTCAGACCCCCCACTTCTTGCTCCGCCTCTGCCAGACTGCAGATGTGTGAAGCTGAAGCGAAACCGAAAGTTATCTTTAAAGCAGTCGCGTTGCGTGACAAAACTTCCACTTTCACAGCTTCCGAGGACCCGAGAGCAGCCGGACAGGGACCATGGCTTTCCACCAGCAAACTCCATTCTACAGCCCAGTAAGTGACTCACAGGGTCCCTCCACAGGACGAGGACGTGTCCTGATGAAAGACGAGAACGGGACCGTTTTCTCTTCTGTTTCATCTTTGCAGCGCATGTTCTTTGTTCCGGACTGAAAACCGTTAAGCGCGCTGGCGCTCTCAAATCCGGCGTTTTATGTGTCCTTTGAACGCGTCCATAGTCTGTGTGTCCACAGCTGTAACCCGTCCGAGGGACAAACTCATACCTGTCAACCTCCAAGGCTCCATGGCCTTACAAACCGTTGATTTTTTTCCTTACAAAATACAAAATAACCTTACACCATATTTTTTTTTTCCAAATGCGTTTATTTATGTACATAGTTGGACATTATTAATTAGGATACAGTTTAATTTTGATATTTTAACTAAACTAAAATATCCATTAATAATGCTTGTAATTTAAATTTTTAAATAAGAACAGATATTTTGGGGGGAAAAAATCGTTAGCATTTTTATTTTTGTAAACCAAACTTAAGTATCGATCAATGATGCTTGTAATTTAAATTTCAAACAGGGACAGAAAAATACAAACCTTTGCTGGCTTGTGATTGGGAAACATGTTTTTCACGTTTCTTGATATTCGGTGCAGCCCGGATGGGACTGTAACAGTTCGTGTTCGTGTTCGTAATTCCTACTCTGCAGAGAGTCAGTGAAGGCATCCAGGGAGGAGGGGAGGTGTGTGTGTGAGCGTGGAGGGGGTGAGAGAGACGGGACAGGATATCTGTCCTGTTAGCGGCGGGGTTATCGATTAATAAAAGCTTGTTCTGAGAACATCTCGTCCTTGTTTCAGCGTCTGACGGACGCTACAAATTTGCGTTTTCCCGTACAGATGTTCTTCTACGCCGTACACGTCTTAGAATGCATAAAAACCGTACTTTGTACGGCAAAAACGTACTGGTTGACAGGTACGCAAACTAGTGAACTGATCGAAGTCATTCAGATAGAGAGAGAGAGAGAGAGAGAGATCTTGTCGAATCAAGGTAAATTAAAGTATACATTTGTGTGGAAAAAGATTGTTGGGACCTCTAATCTAAACCCTAACCCATAAAGGATGACAAATAAAACTTTATTTCAGTTAAACTTGTTCAAAGCGTTAACAGATGTTGACCCGCCCCAAAAGGGGAAGTGACTAGTCATAAATCGTAAACAGCGCCACACACACACACACACACACACACACACACACACACACACAACTGGGTGAGTCTTTTAAGGGGGGATCAATAGTCCAACTGCCTCAGAGTTCCGGACCCATGACTGCACTGAAGGGAAAAAAGTACATACAAAAACTAGAGAGTCACTCAGAGAGCACAGACCTCCTCCAAGCAGCTGGTCAACTGTTGCTTGACCAATAAAAACATAAAACAATAAAAAATAAATAAGCCGCACAGTAATATAAGCTGTTTAAAGTTTAGAAAAAAAGTAGCGGCTTATAACCTGGAATTTACGGTAATACTTGTCAGCAAATGAAAATGTCTTGCCCTTTCTAGAAAATTCCTTTCACTGGATTTATCCATGGAGGACTGCAGGAGGGGAAGTCCATCAGCATCAGTGGAAAAGTCCTGCCTCGAGCTGATAGGTCAGACTCCTTCTTGCATCATCTTATGCCTTAAATGTGGTGGCAGTGACATACATTTCAACTCCATTTCAAACAGAACCCCCCCCCCCACAATAAATCTGTAAATTAATAAATAAGCAAAATACTTTTTTCATTCCTGAAATATTTGTTTTTTTCATTAATTTGACATTTTCTTTTCTTTATATCACTGTCTGTAATCATTGTGTTCATTACATTGTGTGGATAGTTGCTACAATTCTATATTTTATTAAGTTGTCAAGCATTGTGTGACAGCGTACAATGAATACGTACAAACACCGATTTACTATAGAAAGGAAAATGTTGACATTCTCTAATGCGTCATTCCGTTCTGTTATTCTGCAGGTTCAATGTAAATTTGCAACATGGTTCAAGAACCAATGCAGATGTGGCTCTGCACATGAACCCACGTTATGATAGTCACCCTGGTTACGTGGTTCTCAACACCTTCCAGCACGGCGGATGGGGAACCGAAGAGAGGAACCATAGTGGTCTGTTTCCTGTTGGCGTTCCCTTCAACCTGCTCATCACAGTCTCACGGGAATCCTTCCAGGTGTGTAGCGTGTTAATATAATGACATTCATAGTGCTGACAAATGTACACAACTCGAGAAAGCCGAAACAGATTGTATTGCGCTTGTTGTATTTTAAGTTATTTGTATCTCTTACTAATTAGGATGAATTATTATTATTTTCATTATCAAGCATAATACATTTGTATATATAATATTATAATATAATAATAATATTATAGCCTGTCCCAAGCTGTAGAACTCTTCCTATCAATTTCACAAGGCACCATTTCATCCGAACTGAGGAAGTTTCCAATCCCTCAGTGGATTATTTTGCCACATTGTTTATTTAGGAATATATATAATTACTATTGACCTGTTAAATGATGGACAAACTTGTGTGATTAGCTGTTAGGAATCACAGATATTACTGGATCGTTGATTTTGTTTCCAAACGTGTGTATTCATATATCGTGGATTTTCTGCAATATCACAGGATTCTGCGGTATGTATACATTTTTTATTTCCATTATTTCCATTATTTTATTGATAAAAAAAACATTTTCTAGCCTAAGAAAAGTAAAACTGTAAAAAATAAGGTTAAAACAAACACATTTAGTACACATTAAATATGGGTTGGGGAAGGAGAAGGGGAGCAGGACAGTCCAGAGGATGAAACCGGAACACGACAGACGAGCTATTGAGGGTGTGTGTGTGTGTGTGTGTGTGTGTGTAAAGTCTATAAGAGCCACAGAACACTATGACCTTGTCCTTGGGAAAGTTTCTGTCTAAGAGACAGGTAAGCCCAGCTGCACGGTTCCCTCTCTGATGGGGCAAGGAAGCCCTTTTTCCACCTTTGCGCTGCTCAAAGCGCTTTACATCAGGCCTCACATTCACCCATTCACACACACATTCACACTCCAGTGGGCGACTGCTGCCATGCAAGGCACTGCCAGACCCACTGGGAGCAGTTTGGGGTTCAGTGTCTTGCCCAAGGACACTTCAACATGCGGACAGTCAGAACTGGGATTCAAACCACTGATTTACTGATCACTGAATGACCCACTCTACCAACTGAGCCACAGGCGCCTTATGGGCCGAAAAATACGGTGCACACGGGGGGGGGGGGGTGCTGGTTTCAAAGGAAAGTAATTAAACACGAAATCATTCTAAATTAATTTGTGTTTTCTCTCAGATCAACGTCAATGGTTGCCATGCTATGGAGTACAGACACCGTATCCCATTTCAGCAGGTGGACACCATAACAGTTGGTGGAAGTGTTGAAATATCCAACATTGCCTTCCAGAACCCTGTGGTGAGGACATGTGTGATTCATGTACTCTTTGTCAGTGCGCTCATTACAAATACAAGAAGTACTGCAAAGAAACACAATTAAACAAAAGGGTTCTCCTTTTGTTTTACTTACCGTCACAGCCTGGATTCCCATCGCAGCCTGGATTCCCTTCGCAGCCTGGTTTCCCATCGCAGCCTGGTTTTCCTTCACAGCCTGGATTCCCATCGCAGCCTGGTTTTCCTTCACAGCCTGGATTCCCTTCACAGCCTGGTTTCCCTTCGCAGCCTGGTTTTCCTTCACAGCCTGGTTTTCCTCCTGCAATGCCTGTGTGTATCAACGAGGGCATTCCTTCCAATATATGTGAATAGATTCTAGTGATTGAACACAAGCCTAGAAACAGGAGGAGCTAGGCTTGTGCACAGAATACGTCCATGTATCTTCTCCTGGGTCGACCTCGAGCCCTGTTTCCTGGCAGTTCCATCCTCAGCATCCTTCTACCGATATAGTCCCGGTCTCTCCTCTGGACATGTCCAAACCATCGAAGTCTGGTCTCTCTGACCTTGTCTCCAAATCGTCTAACCTTCACTGTCCCTCTTTTTGTCTCATTTCTAATCCTACCCAGCCTGGTCACTCCCAAGGAGAACCTCACAATCGTCAGGTTCTCCTCTTCATTGTCTTTCTTTTTTTATTTATTTATTTATTTATTTATTTATTTTTTACCTTGTCTGCATTCGTGCTCCACAGTGACGGACATAACGTCAGTCACTGCTGGAGTTCTATGCAATTTTTATTCTTATAGTGATTGTGACCGTCACCTGCCCTCTTGGCAGCCTAGCCTATTCCTATTTTATTGATTTTATTACCTGCTTACCACCGTAGAGGGCTGTGCACACCGCAGTGAACATACAACATGAACAAACAAAAAGTGACAAATACACAGTGTTCTGAGAAGAAAGTGCAATGGATTTATTTGTGCCCCTTAATTCTACCCCTTCCATCCAATCATCACCAAGAGTTGTCCCAATACACCAGGTTCACATTCGTCTCTAGAGGAAAGTATGGATCACCAAGTTCTCAGATCTGAGGAAAAAGAGAGAGAGCATAGTGAGAGCCACAAGCACTGACCCAGCAACCTCCACTAACTCAGAGATCTGTGTGCGGGGTTGACTCTCTAAACGAGTTTTAATAGGTGCTGGAGTGGTGGATCTGGCATGCGTGAAACCTCCACCTAAGAACGGGGCAGCCATCCCGGACCCAACAATGGCAACATAAGCCCCCAGATCACCCCAAGCAGCTACAGCAACCCAAGAACGACCACCATGGCCCCACCAGAGCCACACGCAGAAGAACCAGTCCAGGGCCCGGGGGCGACTTACACCAACACAGCCGACGAAACCTAGGCCAGCGCAGCGGCACGGGGCACAGCGGGCCGGCCTGGCGCCCCACCAGCACCCAACACCACGCCCCCCCCAACCACCCGCCCCCCTCCCAGCACCCTCCACCCATCCCACACACCCCCCACAGTCCCCCAGCCCCCCCCACGGCCCAGCCACCCCCACCCCCCACCACCGCCCCCCACCCCCACCCCCAGCGCCCCCCCCACCCCCTCCCCCCACCGCACCCCTCCCCCCCACCACCCAACCCACCGCCGAGCTCGGGCAACCCCCCAACCCAGCGAACCAGCGTCTGGGGAACGGGAGTAGACAGTGCAGGGGCTTCAGCCCTATCCGACCCTATACAGCCATTTGGGAGGAGAGTATTATTCCCTGGGATGGAGAGTAGGGAGCAGGAGGCCGGACCACCGTCCCACCCCAAGCCCAGCCCGCTAAGGCCCCACATGCCGCGCCAAGGCCAAAAATAAATAAATTGATTGTGAACCCCCCCCCCATACCCTGTCTATATGGCTCCCCAGATCCCAGACTGGGGAACCCTCCCAACACCGTGAATGTGTGGACACCCAGGTGCTATATACACATGTATGTAGTGCGTTAAAATTTGGGGCAGGAGGGGCCAGACGGGGGATGCGGAAGAGGGCAACGGCGCACTCCTGCCCTGCGCCCTCCCCCTTATCTCCCCGCCTAGCACCCACGTAACCCCATGTGGTGCATTAAAATGGGGGGGGGGGGGGGTTGCAGAGGGACGCTCGGTGAACGCCCCCCCGCACCAGGCCCCCCAGGTGCATGTCCCTATGTGTATATTTACAAATGTGTTGTGCTAAGGTGGTGAGTTAAGAGGCGCAGCACATGAGGCCCCAGCCAACCAGGCGGGGGGAGGAGGGAGCCCGACCATAGTCCCCAGCCTCACCCATCCCACCCACATGTGTCAGAGGGCCCAACCATGCACAGGGCCTGGATCGAGCGCCGCCCCCGACGCATCCCACCCATCCCCCATAATCAAGCCCCCAGGAAGGAGGGAGCCGCGAGGCCCCGGCGGGAGGCAGGATGCCGGAAGAGGAGATGCGGGGAGAGAGGGGAAGGGGGAGACCACGAGGGGAGAGGAAGGGAGGCGAAGGAGAGGGGAGAGGGGCGAGGGGGAGGCAGGACAGGAGACGAGACCAAGGAGAAGAGCGCGAGCAGGGGACGGGGAGGGTGGAGGAGAGAGGTCAGGGTGGAGGGAGGGGAGGTGAGGGGGCCATGGCCACGCCAGGTCACCAGCCGGACCCCGGCCTCTACTACCAGCAGAGGAGTGACAGACTGCGCCAGCTCAGTGCCATCCCGAACGCATAGGCCAGCACCCCCGCATGGCAGCCTAGCGGAACACCGGCGGCCGCCCGAGACGCATGCGCCACCCAGCAGAGACCCGAGGAGCCGGGTTGCACATATCAAGCCACGGGGACAGCCCCTGAAGAGTTAGCCCAGCATGCCAACAGTCCCGGAGATCAACCATCCTTGTGTGAAGAACATTGAGCTGGAGACTGGAGCTGAAACATAGAAAGTTAGAATGGCTGGGCGGCGATGTCTTCATTGTCTTTCTAACTTCCCTCGTGCCAATCTTTGTCACTTCCTGGTCCACAACGGGTTCCTCTACTCCCCTTTGTTCTCTCTCATTTTCCTCATTCATTAATTCCTCTAAATACTTGTTCCATCTTCCTACACACTACTGGCCTCTGTCAACATGTTTTCATCTCTACCCTTCATCACTCTAACATGCTGAACATCCTTCCCATCTCTGTCTCTCTGTCTGGCCAGCCTGTACAGATCATTCTCTCCCTCTTTACTGTCTAACCTGGCATACAGGTCATATGACCTCTGATTGGCCTTTGCAACCTCTACCTTTGCCTTCAATTCAATTCAATTTTATTTATGTAGCGGCAGATCATAACAGAAAGATTTCTCAAGGCACTTTACAGGATTAGCAGAGAAAGACAGAACACAACTTGACTCACAAGAGCAAGAACTTTGGAGACAGAGGCAACGGAAAACTTCCCTTTCACAGTCAGAAACCTTGGACAGAACCTAAGGCTTATGGTGGACGGCAATCTGTCTGGACCGGCTGGGCGGGGGGGCAGCACCACGGATAGAAGGACCTGCAGACTGAGAGACAGACAGAGGGACAAATAAAGAGAGAGAGCGGACAAGACTACAGGGAAGAGAGAGGGATTACTGATATATATTAATTATAGCATGAATAATCAGATAAAGAGGTTCAATGCAGATCCTCTAACGCCAACTGATTGTTCCAGCCTCTGTAACAGAATCTGACGATCTATTGTATCAAAGGCTGCACTGAGATCTAATAAAATAAGCACGGAGATAAGTCCATTATCAGACGCTATTAAAAGGTCATTGATGACTTTAACTAATGTTAGGAGGGAAACGAGCTCCTTGGAGGAGGTCTGTGCTCTCTGAGTGCTTTTCTAGTTAATTAATGTTACTGGAAATAAAAACAAGAATGGATTCTGCATGTATGATACATTCTTCTATTCTGTCTGTATAGGCTGTCCCATACAAGAGTGTGATCAGTGGTGGCCTTAGCCCCGGCAGGACCATCACTATCCAGGGGACTGTTCTCCCCACTGCCATGAGGTCTGAACAAATCAATTATCAACAACTTTAACCAGAATGCTTTATTAATCCCAGAGGGAAATTCCATTCCATTACAAGTCAAAACTGAGGATTGTAGTTGAGATCTGAGAAAAACAGTAGTGGTCCTTATATAATATTAACAATGTGATACAAATGGATTTGATTTTGTGTTGTAAGATATATTTTTTTAATTGGGTAAGTGGTCTCACGTTCATGTTGGAGTCATTCCTTTGTGTTTCTTCTCAGGTTCCATGTGAATCTTTGTCACCAGTTAGGCATCGCCCTGCATTACAATCCACGTTTCAACGAGAACATTGTGGTTCAAAATGACAAGAAGAGAGAGCAGTGGGGAACGGAGCAGCGCAGTGGAGGGATGCCTTTCTCCAGGGGACATCCTTTCACGGTACAATTGCTCTGATATATGTTAAAGCCTAAATATGTACAGTAGGCTCATGATGACGCCTACTGTTAGAAGCTTTTAAAAAAAACACTGGCGACTAATTTCGTTTTTACATTAACGGAGCGTGTGTTTTTAATATGAGATTTGCAAATGCCTCTTTTTTTCACAGTTGACCATCGGCTGTGAAAGTCAGTCCTTCAGGATTGTGGCCAATGGAATGCAGCAGCACAATTTTAGACATCGCTTCACTCCCCTCCACCAAATCACCCACCTGGAGATTGAGGGTGACATCAGTCTGACCTCTGTGATTGTGTAGAGATCCCGGACCTGACATAGCGTCCATGACTGCTACCATTGTATTCATTGACTAATTATGGGAATTGATTTGGGTCTTTCTTAGATATTCAGTATTTTCCTCCTGTGTCCTCATAATACAAATAAATCACATCCCATTTCTATCGCTTTACATGTTGTACATTTTCTTCAAACATCAATTGTTAAAGAATAACTCCGGGCAACAATAATCAAAGTCCAGTTAGTTAATTAAATTAATTGAATAATAAGAAAAAGCATTTATATTGCTGCTGGTAATTGTTCCTCTGTAAGGTAGTTACTTTGCTGATTCATGTTTTGAAAAAAGTGGTTGTCAGGATCAATATCAAATGCTGCTTTCATTTCCTGGATCACAAATGCACTGAGATATAGGGTACCAATATTCCTTAAACATCGAAGGTGTTTACAGCTGGCTTTAAAAACCAAGTCCACCAGCATAATGCAGCTCACTGAAGAATCACCATCACATCATAATAGGATACAAGCACTGTTTTAATTAAATCAACTTAAGCCCTCTTAGTTGCTCGGAGATAGGCAAGTCTCTGTAACGCAAACAGGAAGAGGTCGCAAAATTCTCCAAAGAGCAGACAGTGTTAGCTGAAAATTGCTACTGTTTCTGCTGTTTATGTTCAAAAAACATGAAGTCAATGAGGAAGCAGGCTCCTACCATCACAGCCTTCATCTTCACATCCAAGTCCAAAGGAAAAGAGATCCCAAAGTTGTCTGCATCTGTGAAACCTTCCTGCAGGAACCCACCCCACTGCTTTCTGATCTTTCCCACCATGGTTGACTCATCCAAAGACGTCAGCTCAAAGATAACATCAGACATGCACCTACAGTCGCAGAATGGCCCCTTGATGTTCAGCTGAGGCACCTTCATCTTATTTAGAATGGTAAACTTTGGTAGAACAGGGTGCCAGTTCTGTTGGACATACCCTATGGAATTACCTGGGGGGCTCTGAACCTCCAGCTCTTGAAGGCAGCAGGGAAAACAGCACAAGGTACACTTAAGGGGTCGACACAGGGTCAAGACTTCTTGGCCCATGTTATCATGAAGGTGAATGACGAAGGGTCGACTGGGGCCGCACACCTGCATAGTGAATATGTCATTTTCCTCAGTGGCCACAAATACCTGTTGTCCCATGCTGTTTTTTACTGTATAGGAATTCTTCATCTCCCAACCAGTAAGTATTTCAGCCAGTTCAACTTTCTGATGGACCAGGAGCTGGTCAATGTTTGCCAGGTACTCCAGTCCGAATGGGCCGCCTGCAGCTGGAACAGCTGTGGGCATCAGAGTAGGAGCAGCAGGAGGACCTAATGGTGGAGGAGCAGCTCCTCCATGGTTAAAGGATGTTGGATGCACAACATTATGGCCAGGATTGATCCCAACATCGTGTACGGCTCCTGGAGGGAGGGGTCCTGTACCCTGGTATGCCATGATGGATGAATCTATCTGTTGAAGGTTCCAAAATATACACTGAATAATAGCAAATGTATTGTGTGGATGTTTAGGTAAACTGCAGGATTTTATTTTATCAGTAGAAATGAATTCTTTTTCATTTCTTTCTTTTTTTTATCATTTGGCAATCATTCATCACACTTTTCATTAGCAGTTTATTTCAACCATATTAATGAAAGTCACACATCTGTGAACATAGTTAAACTGTTTATCTAGAGCAGGGGTGCCCAAACCTTTTCCTGTGAGGGCCACCTAACATTTCCCTTCTCTGATGGAGGGCCGGGGTCAGTTTGTACAGGAAAAGTGTGACGATGGTAGGGGTGCCTAAACATCTATTGTTTTCCAGACAGCTACACATAACCAAATAACCTTTTCTTCACAGAAAAAAAAAGTCATAAATAAATAATAACCAAATAACCCTTTCTGGGTTTGTCACAGAAGAAAAGTTCATGGAACATTAACATTACCTTTCTGGTCGTATGTGATCATCATTCAAATTGTCCCAAATGAAAGGAAGAATGCTTTTCTTCAGGATATTAATATATTCTCCATTATTAATATTGTTTTTAGGAAACAAAAGATTGAAATAACAGGCACCGAATACCATTATTAATCCCCCACCAGCTACTCATGTGGTATGGAAAGGAAAATAAGAAAGAAAAAAAAACTCCTTTCTTACAATGTTTGACAGGAAGAGTTACCTACCACTTTTCCAAGACGCCGTCTTCTCTGTGATATGTGAGCTGTGTCGTTATCATGCCTTAGCAACGCCTTAGCAACAGGTTTTTTTTCACAGAGGTAGTGTGGAATCAGGTTGCCTTAATTGTTTTCAATTATTAATTGAAAGTACACATAACTGATTGATCACTGCGTACAAATATTTCCCTTATTCAAACTCAATGTAATTAAATAATTATCGAAATAGTTATAGAACAAACTTGTTATATATTAATATGCAACTGTTTAAAACAAAGAACGTAAAACAAGATAAGATAAACTTTATTGATCCGGACCTCTTGTCATGCCATAGTAGTAAAATCTCAGGCGTAATCAATAGATTCAGTCTCTAAGAGCTTTCTGACTGTTGAAGAGCATGTTCTTCTCACCACTGTTGCCAAGTGTACAGTATGTTCTTGGAAGAGTTGTTGGGTCCCTGTAGAGTGAAAAGTGCTAAGATTGTTTTTTTTGGTGATTGTCCTATATAGGAGACCCAACCTGAAATAAAATTGAACTCCAGTGGAGTTATAATAATAATAATATATTTTATTTATATAGTGCTTTTCTAAACACTCAAAGTTGCTTTACAAGAGGTACATAAGTTAAAAACTGCAAAGCAATAGACACAATAAAATATGAACAGTGTCAAAGAGTGTCGCGTAAAGCGACGCACAGTAACCCCCAACAGGGCGACCGGACTGTAGTTTCAGCGCGTGTCCAGCAGGGGGAGCTGTGTTGGCTTCGGCTGCTCGAGCCGACCAGCCTTGAATGCGTTAGCTAAAAGCCAGTAAGTGGCTACTGTTCCCGACCAGCCGCCCTGCGCCCACGAACCAGCCGCCCTGCGTCCACTAACCAGCCGAGCACCATTTGTTGTACCGGGGAACAGTGAGTATCTCTTCGCTGATAAACCCGTGTGCCCTGGGTGACTGTCTGATGATGATGAATATATTTATTAGATAGAATGTTAGAGTACAAGTACAGTCACACAGTAGCATGTATTACAGTACAAATAAAGTCAAACATCCTGTCTAAGAGGAGCATTTCAAAAAAGCCCTTGCGGTCTTGTTTCCGTTGAAAGTCCTTCGTACATAAATCATCCACAATTAACAATACAAATTTAACAATACAAATAAAAATAAAACCAATATTAAATTACTCAATTGATGCAACGTAACATTAGAAAAACAAAAATAAAAAGATTTTACACCGCCAGTGCAAATTAACAATTAATCTAAAATAAATTACACCACTGATGCAAAATGACAATGAATGGCAATAAATAACTTACATAAATTACAATAAATTACTAAAGCAATTAATACGTGCAACGTAGGTGGACAAAAAAAAGGAGGGGGGGTTTGATCCGGAGAGAGTCGTGATGACTATCTCCGTTTCTGTCCCCCTGAAAGGTGTATTTTTAGGGCCTTTTTGAAGGAGGCCAAAGAGGTGCATGTTTTGAGGGCGGGAGTCAAACCGTTCCACCCTTGGGTGGCCGTATTGTAAAAAGATGATTTACCCATGTTAGTCCTGTAGGAGGGGGTAATCAGGTTGTTGTTTGAGCTCCCTCTAGTGTTGTGGCTGTGGGTGTCACTAAATCTGTGGAGGTGTTCCGTCAGGTATGCAGGGATTGAGGGGACTGAGGGCAGAGCTGCATTGACTTTTTTAAATGCCAATCCCATTTTGAGTTGTTTAACCCTGTCTTCTACCCTGAGCCATTTTAGGCTAGCAAAATGTCCAGGAAGAAGGTGGGTCATGGGCCCCAGATTGAGAAGTAGCCGAATCAGTTTGTTTTGGGAGGTTTGGAGCCTGGTTTTCAGGGATATTTTGATGTTTGAATACCAGGAGGTGCTAGCATAGTCAAAGAGGGGCTGAACGAGGGCTCCAGCAAGCGTCCGGAGAGCACTTTTGTTGACAAAAGCAGACATTCTGCCCAAAAATCTTGTTCTTTGATTGACTTTTTTGATCACCTTAGTTGCCATACTATCGCCAGACAGGTATTTGTCAAGAACACAGCCCAAATAGGTAATCTCTTCTTTGCTGGAGATTACTGTATTATCGACTGTGACCTTGAAATCATTAACATTTATCTCACGTAGAGAGTGTTTAGACCCAAAAAGAATCGATTCGGTTTTGCCAAGATGTAGTGACAGTTTGTTATCGGTAAGCCAAGTACGGATTCTGGTGACCTCAGAGCTGAGAGCCTCCTCAACCTGCACTCTGTCCTCTCCCGAAATCAGGAGTGCTGAGTCATCAGCAAACAGGCAGGGCTGCCTTTCACACGGTCCCAGTGTGTTTGCTTCAACATCAAAGAGGGCAAAGTCTTAAACCGAGTTGAGCCAATTTCCAAGTTCTCTGGTTTCCTCCAAAAACATGCAGCTCAGGTAAATTGATCGCTCCAAATTGTCCTTGGACGTGAGTGTGTGCGTGCGTGGTTGTCCATGTGTGGCCCTGCGATGCGCTGCCGGTGACGCGTCCGACTGTACAAAAAAATGGACAGACGGATGCCTAAAACTAGATGAATGCCTTTATTTGGATCTCGAAAACAATGCAATGTTCCTTTGAGCTAAGGATAATGGAGTGCTCCCTGGGGTGGGGGGGGGCGGGCAGAACCACCCAGACCCCCCACTTCTGGCTCCGCCTCTGCCAGACTGCAGATGTGTGAAGCTGAAGCGAAACCGAAAGTTATCTTTAAAGCAGTCACATTGCGTGACAAAACTTCCACTTTCACAGCTTCCGAGGACCCGAGAGCAGCCAGACAGGGACCATGGCTTTCCACCAGCAAACTCCATTCTACAGCCCAGTAAGTGACTCACAGGGTCCCTCCACAGGACGAGGGCGTGTCCTGATGAAAGACGCGAACGGGACCGTTTTCTCTTCTGTTTCATCTTTGCAGCGCATGTTCTTTGTTCCGGACTGAAAACCCGTTAAGCGCGCTGGCGCTCTCAAATCCGGCGTTTTATGTGTCCTTTGAACGCGTCCATAGTCTGTGTGTCCACAGCTGTAAGCCGTCCGAGGGACAAACTAGTGAAGTGATCATTCAGATAGAGAGAGAGAGAGAGAGAGAGATCTTGTCGAATCAAGGTAAATTAAAGTATACATTTGTGTGGAAAATGATTGTTGGGACCTCTAATCTAAACCCTAACCCATAAAGGATGACAAATAAAACTTTATTTCAGTTAAACTTGTTCAAAGCGTTTACAGATGTTGACCCGCCCCAAAGGGGAAGTGACTACGTCATAAATCGTAAACAGCGCCACACACACACACACACACATGCACACAACTGGGTGAGTCTTTTAGGGGGGGATCAATAGTCCAACTGCCTCAGGGTTCCTGACCCATGACTGCACTGAAGGGAAAAAAGTACATACAAAAACTAGAGTCACTCAGAGAGCACAGACCTCCTCCAAGCAGCTCGTCAACTGTTGCTTGACCAATAAAAACATTAAAAAAAAAAAGAAAAAAAAGCCGCACAGTATTATAAGCTGTTTAAAGTTTAGAAAGAAAGTAGCGGCTTATAACCTGGAATTTACGGTAATACTTGTCAGCAAATGAAAATGTCTTGCCCTTTCTAGAAAATTCCTTTCACTGGATTTATCCATGGAGGACTGCAGGAGGGGAAGTCCATCAGCATCAGTGGAATAGTCCTGCCTCGAGCTGATAGGTCAGACTCCTTCTTGCATCATCTTATGCCTTAAATGTGGTGGCAGTGACATACATTTCAACTCCATTTCAAACAGAACCCCCCCCACAATAAATCTGTAAATTAATAAATAAGCAAAATACTTTTTTAATTCCTGAAATATTTGTTTTTTCATTAATTTGACATTTTCTTTTCTTTATATCACTGTCTGTAATCATTGTGTTCATTACATTGTGTTGCGGCTTCCTTCCCTGTGTTAGCCGCTGAGGGGTGCGTTGGGTCCTGCGTAGTTGTCCGACGCGCTCAAATGTTTGTACAGAGACGTGGAATCCAGGATGCGTTCACAGGTGGATTTATTGAGGCCCAATTACGGCGGTACTGGCGATAGAAAAAGTCCGAAAAGTATATTGCCTGGATGAATGATGGATGGAAGAAAATAAACCATAGAATAAAGCCAAAGTGTACAAACGCGTGTAAAAGCGGTCAACAAAAATTACGGCCTCCCAACTGTCTCTCCCCTAGCCTCGGTGTTCCAGGTGTGTGCGCACCTTTAAAGCCTCACACACACCCACAGGCACACCCACCCCCAGGCTATACCCACACTCAACACACGGGGCAGCAGACACACATGCATTCAGTGTCCACCATATCTGTCTTCTACACACCAGCCCCTAATTATTAAGTTAAACAATAATTACACAAGCATGAATAAAAGAAGACATAACAGAAAGCACCAGCAATGCATGTAGCACAAGATCTAAAGTCCATGAAGTGCAAAGTCCATGAAGTACAACATGGAAATCCTCCTTCTGGTCAATATTTGCCTCAAGGGCGTTGCAGGTCTACGCTCAGCATAACATGGCTGCAGCTTTTTCCTTTTCCTAAAGCATTTCTTGTACCTCAGCATCCATGCTGCAGATTTTCTTAAATGGGCATTGAGTGAGCTGGTAAGAGCGGGACCTTGGAGTAACTGTCCATTAAGAGATGTCCCTTGCAGACTGATGCTGCGATTAAACAGAACTCTCAGCTTTCCTTTTGTAGGATGACGAACACCGTGGTGTGGCATCTGCCAGACTTTAGCATCCCAGTGATCCAACTCATCTTCAGGAACCTTTTCAGCACATCCCTTTTCGAGCAGGCGGTGGAACTGTGAGTCTCTCTGAAGCCGCCTTTTCAGAGGGTGCAACCTGTTCTGATCCTCTCTGGACAGTCCTGATTCCTCCTCCCTGACAGCTTCTGTAAAACCATTCACAAACGGTCGTCTCCACAGCTCGTCTGAATTCGTGATGGAAACTCCGTTTACTGTCACTGCCTCACAATCAATGGCCTGCCCACTGTGTCCTATCAGTGGCCCATTCACTGTCCAGCCCAGTACAGTCCTAATGGCATAAGGTCCATCATTCATGCTGTGGATCACCTCCAGTGGCTCCACAGCTTTGGGAACATTAGTCCCTATGAGCAGATCAATCTCTGCATCAATCTGAGGTAAGGCAAGGTGCTGTAGGTGCGGCCACATTCTCAGGTCCTTCTCGGTTGGTATGTTGTTCTTGTATACTGGCATCGACTCCTGTGTGAAAGCTCTCGGCAAATCAATGAACTTCTCTTCATCCAGTGCAGCTATTTCCAATTCGGGCACAACATAACTGGTCACCACCTTTTCCTGGCCCATAGTTCTCAGGAGAATGCTGGTCTTTCTTCCAGTGAGATGGAGTCTGTGCATTAGATCCTCTGTGCAGAACGACGCTGTGCTGCCTTGGTCCAGAAAAGCATACGTGTTGATGGTTTCACTGCCCTGTTTTGCTTTAACCTGGACCGGCACTATAGGAAGTTTGCAGTTCTGCTCTCCAGCCCCTGTAAGACCACTTGAGACCAAGGTGTTATCCACTGAGAGTGTGATGTTCCTTCCAGTCTGCTCAGGATTACTCACATTTTCCCTGTGCAGGACAGTTGGATGCTTCAGGCCACATTTCAAACAGGTGATCCTCTTGCGGCAATATTTGCTGATGTGTCCTTTACACAGACAGCTATAACAAAACCCACTCTCCTTCAAGAAGCCTATCTTCTCTCTGTGAGCCATTCTCTCCAACTGCACACACTCCGTCAGTGAGTGTCCTCCTTTACAACAAGGGCATATGTTCCTCCTTGGTGGGTGAGTATCCTTGCTCGTATATCCAGACTGATATTTCCTCTCCACAGGGTCTACAGTGGTGGAAAAGCTTGTTTTAATTCCAGAGTGGAGCAGAGTTTCAGGTTTGCTTGCACTTTTATTCCTGGTAGGTTCATCCTGTATGTTGCCAAACACAGGGTCAGTGAGAATCTTCACCTGCCTTTCAACAAAGGTTGTGATGTCGATAAACCTTGCTCTTCGGTTAGATTTCTCCTGTAGATCACAGGCGTGGCTTCGCCATTGGTCTCTTATCTTATATGGTAACGTTCTTATAATGTTCTGCATATTAGATGGGGTGTCCAGGTCATATAGGTACTGCACATTCTCCATAGCATTGCAGCAGCTGCGGAGGAAGAGACTGTATTCCTGCAGGGCCATGGCATCTTCTGGTTTAATGTGTGGCCATGACAAGGCTCGCTCCATATAGGCTGACGCCACCTTCTGCTCATTCCCGTACCGTTCCTTTAATAAAGCTTTTGCTCTGAAATATCCACTTTCTGCATCAATATATTGGAAACTTCTCACAAGTTCCTTTGCGTGTCCCTTTGTATATTGTTCAAGGAAACACAAGCGATCATAGTTGTTATTTGTGTCGTTTTCTACTCCCATTTCGAATGCTTGGATAAAGGTGTGAAACTTCAGAGGGTCACCATCGAACACTGGGATTTCTCTTTTTGGGAGAGCAGACATGCACTGCTGTTGTATGAGAAGTGATGTAATTTCATTTTGCTTTCTCATTATTTCAAATACACCATCAGTGTTTGGTGTTCCAGTGTTTGCACAAAACGTATGGCTGTACTGCATATCTTCAGAGATTTGAACGGTTCTAGGTTCTGCTGGTGGAAGTACGTTCTCATATGCGGGTTCCTTTGGTTTAACAGAGAGAGATGGAATGAATTCTGTGGCCTCTACATCAAGAGGTTGTGACTTTTGTGGCTGTTGTTGTAAACTTGGTTTTCCCAGGTAGGAATTCATCCCGTCAGAATGTCTTGATGTACTACGTGCAATGCTGCTTTGGTTCTTTATCACCTTCAGTGCTGCTATTTTTTCAGCAATTTCACTGTCCATTTGAAACCGTTCTCTTCTTTTGCGTAACCGCTCCTCTTCATCTTCAATTGCATGTCTTTCTTTAAGGAACTGTTGTCTGGCTTCTAAAGCTGCCAGCTCAGCTTCAGCTTTCCAACATGCAGAAGAGCGTGAGGTCGTGGAGGAGTAATAGGACCGAGACCTTTTACTCCCAGCATTTGAAATGCTGTCCCCAGGTTGCACTTGGTCTCCTGTATCATATTCAGGTGCAGGTGGTTCGTCAGTAATTTCATTTGCAGGATGTAATTTACATTCTCCTTTCCGAATTTCCATACTTGGACATTGCTTGTAATCTGTTTGACTCATTTTGTTTTACTTTATTTCTTGAGACCAAACATTCAAAATTCATAAAAGTCTCCTTTAAAGTTCAGAAAAAACCATGCTAATCGAATAATTCAACAGCTGGCTCCAAACACCATCACCGCTGCGTAAATGCGCATTGAATCCACTTCAGAGTCCCTTCATCAAGCGCGGAGAAATGGCGCCTCCAGCAGTGCAATTGCGCCAGTTTCATTCATTAATTCAACCCAATCCAAAGATGCGCGGCGGCACCAACAGGTTGAATCCTCCTCGACGTCAAACAGGTGCGCTTACCTGTGTCCTGATAAATAAACTTCGTATTTCAAAGCACTTAGCTGTCCGTTTGTTCTCCAGCTGAAGGCCTGCTCCTTCGGCGTTTGAGTGCGCAGCGTGATGATCTTCACATATTGCCTTTTTTGTTGACAAATGTTGCGGCTTCCTTCCCTGTTTTAGCCGCTGAGGGGTGCGTTGGGTCCTGCGTAGTTGTCCGACGCGCTCAAATGTTTGTACAGAGACGCGGAATCCAGGATGCGTTCACGGGTGGATTTATTGAGGCCCAAGTACGGCGGTACTGGCGATAGACAAAGTCCGAAAAGTATATTGCCTGGATGAATGATGGATGGATGAAAATAAACCATCGAATAAAGCCAAAGTGTACAAACGCGTGTAAAAGCGGTCAACAAAAATTACGGCCTCCCAACTGCCTCTCCCCGAGCCTCGGTGTTCCAGGTGTGTGCGCACCTTTAAAGCCTCACACACACCCACAGGCACACCCACCCCCAGGCTATACCCACACTCAACACACGGGGCAGCAGACACACATGCATTCAGTGTCCACCATATCTGTCTTCTACACATTGTGTGGATAGTTGCTACAATTCTATATTTTATTAAGTTGTCAAGCATTGTGTGACAGCGTACAATGAATACGTACAAACACCGATTTACTATAGAAAGGAAAATGTTGACATTCTCTAATGCGTCATTCCGTTCTGTTATTCTGCAGGTTCAATGTAAATTTGCAACATGGTTCAAGAACCAATGCAGATGTGGCTCTGCACATGAACCCACGTTATGATAGTCACCCTGGTTACGTGGTTCTCAACACCTTCCAGCACGGCGGATGGGGAACCGAAGAGAGGAACCATAGTGGTCTGTTTCCTGTTGGCGTTCCCTTCAACCTGCTCATCACAGTCTCACGGGAATCCTTCCAGGTGTGTAGCGTGTTAATATAACGGCATTCATAGTGCTGACAAATGTACACAACTCGAGAAAGCCGAAACAGATTGTATTGCGCTTGTTGTATTTTAAGTTATTTGTATCTCTTACTAATTAGGATGAATTATTATTATTTTCATTATCAAGCATAATACATTTGTATATATAATATTATAATATAATAATAATATTATAGCCTGTCCCAAGCTTTAGAACTCTTCCTATCAATTTCACAAGGCACCATTTCATCCGAACTGAGGAAGTTTCCAATCCCTCAGTGGATTATTTTGCCACATTGTTTATTTAGGAATATATATAATTACTATTGACCTGTTAAATGATGGACAAACTTGTGTGATTAGCTGTTAGGAATCACAGATATTACTGGATTGTTGATTTTGTTTCCAAACGTGTGTATTCATATATCGTGGATTTTCTGCAATATCACAGGATTCTGCGGTATGTATACATTTTTTATTTCCATTATTTCCATTATTTTATTGATAAAAAAAACATTTTCTAGCCTAAGAAAAGTAAAACTGTAAAAAATACAGTTAAAACAAACACGTTAAATATGGGTCGGGGAAGGAGAAGGGGAGCAGGACAGTCCAGAGGATGAAACCGGAACATGACAGACGAGCTATTGAGGGTGTGTGTGTGTGTATAGGTGTGTGTGTGTGTGTGTGTAAAGTCTATAAGAGCCACAGAACACTGTGACCTTGTCCTTGGGAAAGTTTCTGTCTCAGAGACAGATAAGCCCAGCTGGATGGTTCCCTCTCTGATGGGGCAAGGAAGCCCTTTTTCCACCTTTGCGCTGCTCAAAGCGCTTTACATCAGGCCTCACATTCACCCATTCACACACACATTCACACTCCAGTGGGCGACTGCTGCCATGCAAGGCACTGCCAGACCCACTGGGAGCAGTTTGGGGTTCAGTGTCTTGCCCAAGGACACTTCAACATGCGGACAGTCAGAACTGGGATTCAAACCACTGATTTACTGATCACTGAATGACCCACTCTACCAACTGAGCCACAGGCGCCTTATGGGCCGAAAAATACGGTACACACGGGGGGTGCTGGTTTCAAAGGAAAGTACCGTATTTTCCGGATTATAAGTCGCGGTTTTTTTCATAGTTTGGTCGGGGGTGCGACTTATAAATCGGAGCGACTTATATATGCTTTTTTTACAAAATCTGTGAGCGCAGAGACAGTAGCCTACACATTTCTATAACAGGTGTTACAGGGAACTCTGTGACCCGTCAGAATCTGTCGCGGTTTCTGGAGGTTCATAGTTATCTGTCACACCTGTTATCTAAAAACACCAATTAGAAGGGCTGATTGAAAATGTCGCCGAAAAGAAATTCATATTCCGCGGCTTACAAGCTTCAGATAGTGAAATATGGAGCCGAAAACGGCAATCGAGCAGCAGAAAGAAAGTGAGAGTGAGCGAAAAACTTGTAAGGGACTGGCGAAAAGCGGAGGTTATGCTTACTGAAATGAAGAAAACAAAGAAAGCTAATCGCGGGCGACAAGCTAGGTGGCCACAGTTGGAGGAACGAGTTCACGCATGGGTGCTTGAACAACGTGCTTCTGGGAGAGGTTTGTCAACGGTGCAGTTGCGTCTCCGCGCCCAAGTGGTTGCCAGGGAGGTGAATATAAACGGCTTTGCGGGAGGACCTTCTTGGTGTTACCGCTTCATGCAGCGCAAACGCCTCTCTATCAGAGCTAGGACGACACTGTCCCAAAAACTGCCAGCGGACTTCCAAGCCAAGGTTGACAGTTTCCGCGCGTTCATTGAAAAGCATGTAAGTGATCACAACGTGACACCGGATCATATTATTAACATGGACGAGGTCCCCCTCACTTTTGACATCCCCATGGGCCGAAGTGTTGCAGAGAAAGGGCAAAAAAGTGTGAATATCGTTACAACTGGTCATGAGAGATCACACTTCACAGTGGTGCTGGCATGTTGTGGAGACGGATCAAAACTGCCACCGACGGTCATTTTCAAACGAAAAACCATGCCAAAAATCCAATCCTCCTCAGTTGAAGTCGCCGTGAACGAGAAAGGGTGGATTGATCAAGAAATGATGAACTTGTGGCTTACAAAGTGCTACAATAAGCGACCGGATGGCTTCTTTAGAGCACGCAAAGCTCTGCTTGTGATGGATAGAATGAGAGCGCACATCACACCACAGTTAAAAAATAAATTAAAAGTTTTCAACTCCATACCTGCCATCATCCCTGGAGGCTTAACCAAAATACTCCAGCCACTTGATATCTCCGTGAATAGGAGCTTTAAGTCAGTTTTGCGTAACCTGTGGGAGCAGTGGATGACGGATGGAGAGCACAGCTTCACGGCAACCGGGAGAATGCGCCATGCAACTTTCCTGGAAGTCATTGAATGGATCGACAAAGCATGGGCTTCAGTGACAACCGCAACCATCCTGTCGGGATTCAGAAAGGCTGGAATAATTGGAACTGCAACTGACGACGAGTCTGATGTAAGCGACGTAGAAGAGGAAGCGGCGTCTTGTCTACCTGCCGAGTTGTTCAAAAGTGACACAGAGGATGAAGATTTCCTTGGATTTCGTGATTCGGAATAAAACCTGATATTTTGGTAAACGTGTTAGCATGTTCTTTCCCCAAAAATGCGACTTATCCTCCAGTGCGACCTATATATGTTTTTTTCTTCTTAATTATGCATTTTTTGGCTGGTGCGACCTACAATCCGGAGCGACGTATAATCAAAAAAATACGGTAATTAAATACGAAATCATTCTAAATTAATTTGTGTTTTCTCTCAGATCAACGTCAATGGTTGCCATGCTATGGAGTACAGACACCGTATCCCATTTCAGCAGGTGGACACCATAACAGTTGGTGGAAGTGTTGAAATATCCAACATTGCCTTCCAGAACCCTGTGGTGAGGACATGTGTGATTCATGTACTCTTTGTCAGTGCGCTCATTACAAATACAAGAAGTACTGCAAAGAAACACAATTAAACAAAAGGGTTCTTTTGTTTTATTTACCGTCACAGCCTGGATTCCCATCGCAGCCTGGTTTTCCTGCACAGCCTGGATTCCCATCGCAGCCTGGATTCCCTTCGCAGCCTGGTTTCCCATCGCAGCCTGGTTTTCCTTCACAGCCTGGATTCCCTTCACAGCCTGGTTTCCCTTCGCAGCCTGGTTTTCCATCGCAGCCTGGTTTTCCTCCTGCAATGCCTGTGTGTATCAACGAGGGCATTCCTTCCAATATATGTGAATAGTTTCTAGTGATTGAACACAAGCCTAGAAACAGGAGGAGCTAGGCTTGTGCACAGAATACGTCCATGTATCTTCTCCTGGGTCGACCTCTAGCCCTGTTCCCTGGCAGTTCCATCCTCAGCATCCTTCTACCGATATAGTCCCTGTCTCTCCTCTGGACATGTCCAAACCATCAAAGTCTGGCCTCTCTGACCTCGTCTCCAAAACGTCCAACCTTCACTGTCCCTCTCATTGTCTCATTTCTAATCCTATCTAACCTGGTCACCCCCAAGGAGAACCTCAGCATCTTCATCTCCTCCACTTCTAGCTCCGCCTCCTGTCTTTTCCTCAGAGCCACCGTCTCTAAGACGTCCATCATGGCTGTCTGGCCAGCCTGTACAGATCCTAATCTCCCTCTTTACTGTCTAACCTGGCATACAGGTCATATGACCTCTGTTTGGCCTTTGCAACCTCTACCTTTGCCTTCAATTCAATTCAATTCAATTTTATTTATGTAGCGGCAGATCATAACAGAAAGATTTCTCAAGGCACTTTACAGATTAGCAGAGAAAGACAGAACACAACTTGACTCACAAGAGCAAGAACTTTGGAGACAGAGGCAACGGAAAACTTCCCTTTCACAGTCAGAAACCTTGGACAGAACCTAAGGCTTATGGTGGATGGCAATCTGTCTGGACCGGCTGGGCGGGGGGGGCAGCACCACGGATAGAAGGACCTGCAGACTGAGAGACAGACAGAGGGACAAATAAAGAGAGAGAGAGGACAAGACTACAGGGAAGAGAGAGGGATTACTGATATATATTAATTATAGCATGAATAATCAGAGAGAGAGGTTCAATGCAGATCCTCTAACGCCAACTGATTGTTCCAGCCTCTGTAACAGAATCTGACAATCTATTGTATCAAAGGCTGCACTGAGATCTGATAAAATAAGCACGGAGATAAGTCCATTATCAGACGCTATTAAAAGGTCATTGATGACTTTAACTAATGTTAGGAGGGAAACGAGCTCCTTGGAGGAGGTCTGTGCTCTCTGAGTGCTTTTCTGGTTAATTAATGTTACTGGAAATAAAAACAAGAATGGATTCTGCATGTATGATACATTCTTCTATTCTGTCTGTATAGGCTGTCCCATACAAGAGTGTGATCAGTGGTGGACTTAGCCCCGGCAGGACCATCACTATCCAGGGGACTGTTCTCCCCACTGCCATGAGGTCTGAACAAATCAATTATCAACAACTTTAATCAGAATGCTTTATTAATCCCAGAGGGAAATTCCATTCCATTACAAGTCAAAACTGAGGATTGTAGTTGAGATCTGAGAAAAACAGTAGTGGTCCTTATATAATATTAACAATGTGATACAAATGGATTTGATTTTGTGTTGTAAGATATATATTTTTAATTGGGTAAGTGGTCTCACATTCATGTTGGAGTCATTCCTTTGTGTTTCTTCTCAGGTTCAATGTGAATCTTTGTCACCAGTTAGGCATCGCCCTGCATTACAATCCACGTTTCAACGAGAACATTGTGGTTCGAAATGACAAGACGAGAGAGCAGTGGGGAACGGAGCAGCGCAGTGGAGGGATGCCTTTCTCCAGGGGATATCCTTTCACGGTACAATTGCTCTGATATATGTTAAAGCCTAAATATGTACAGTAGGCTCATGATGACGCCTACTGTTAGAAGCTTTTAAAAAAAACACTGGCGACTAATTTCGTTTTTACATTAACGGAGCGTGTGTTTTTAATATGAGATTTGCAAATGCCTCTTTTTTTCACAGTTGACCATCGGCTGTGAAAGTCGGTCCTTCAGGATTGTGGCCAATGGAATGCAGCAGCACAATTTTAGACATCGCTTCACTCCCCTCCACCAAATCACCCACCTGGAGATTGAGGGTGACATCAGTCTGACCTCTGTGATTGTGTAGAGATCCCGGACCTGACATAGCGTCCATGACTGCTACCATTGTATTCATTGACTAATTATGGGAATTGATTTGGGTCTTTCTTAGATATTCAGTATTTTCCTCCTGTGTCCTCATAATACAAATAAATCACATCCCATTTCTATCGCTTTACATGTTGTACATTTTCTTCAAACATCAATTGTTAAAGAATAACTCCGGGCAACAATAATCAAAGTCCAGTTAGTTAATTAAATTAATTGAATAATAAGAAAAAGCATTTATATTGCTGCTGGTAATTGTTCCTCTGTAAGGTAGTTACTTTGCTGATTCATGTTTTGAAAAAAGTGGTTGTCAGGATCAATATCAAATGCTGCTTTCATTTCCTGGATCACAAATGCACTGAGATATAGGGTACCAATATTCCTTAAACATCGAAGGTGTTTACAGCTGGCTTTAAAAACCAAGTCCACCAGCATAATGCAGCTCACTGAAGAATCACCATCACATCATAATAGGATACAAGCACTGTTTTAATTAAATCAACTTAAGCCCTCTTAGTTGCTCGGAGATAGGCAAGTCTCTGTAACGCAAACAGGAAGAGGTCGCAAAATTCTCCAAAGAGCAGACAGTGTTAGCTGAAAATTGCTACTGTTTCTGCTGTTTATGTTCAAAAAACATGAAGTCAATGAGGAAGCAGGCTCCTACCATCACAGCCTTCATCTTCACATCCAAGTCCAAAGGAAAAGAGATCCCAAAGTTGTCTGCATCTGTGAAACCTTCCTGCAGGAACCCACCCCACTGCTTTCTGATCTGTCCCACCATGGTTGACTCATCCAAAGACGTCAGCTCAAAGATAACATCAGACATGCACCTACAGTCGCAGAATGGCCCCTTGAGCCCCTTGGAGCTGAGGCACCTTCATCTTATTTAGAATGGTAAACTTTGGTAGAACAGGGTGCCAGTTCTGTTGGACATACCCTATGGAATTACCTGGGGGGCTCTGAACCTCCAGCTCTTGAAGGCAGCAGGGAAAACAGCACAAGGTACACTTAAGGGGTCGACACAGGGTCAAGACTTCTTGGCCCATGTTATCATGAAGGTGAATGACGAAGGGTCGACTGGGGCCGCACACCTGCATAGTGAATATGTCATTTTCTTCAGTGGCCACAAATACCTGTTGTCCCATGCTGTTTTTTACTGTATAGGAATTCTTCATCTCCCAACCAGTAAGTATTTCAGCCAGTTCAACTTTCTGATGGACCAGGAGCTGGTCAATGTTTGCCAGGTACTCCAGTCCGAATGGGCCGCCTGCAGCTGGAACAGCTGTGGGCATCAGAGTAGGAGCAGCAGGAGGACCTAATGGTGGAGGAGCAGCTCCTCCATGGTTAAAGGACGTTGGATGCACAACATTATGGACAGGATTGATCCCAACATCGTGTACGGCTCCTGGAGGGAGGGGTCCTGTACCCTGGTATGCCATGATGGATGAATCTATCTGTTGAAGGTTCCAAAATATACACTGAATAATAGCAAATGTATTGTGTGGATGTTTAGGTAAACTGCAGGATTTTATTTTATCAGTAGAAATGAATTCTTTTTCATTTCTTTCTTTTTTTTATCATTTGGCAATCATTCATCACACTTTTCATTAGCACTTTATTTCAACCATATTAATGACAGTCACACATCTGTGAACATAGTTAAACTGTTTATCTAGAGCAGGGGTGCCCAAACCTTTTCCTGTGAGGGCCACCTAACATTTCCCTTCTCTGATGGAGGGCCGGGGTCAGTTTGTACAGGAAAAGTGTGACGATGGTAGGGGTGCCTAAACATCTATTGTTTTCCAGACAGCTACACATAACCAAATAACCTTTTCTTCACAGAAAAAAAAAGTCATAAATAAATAATAACCAAATAACCCTTTCTGGGTTTGTCACAGAAGAAAAGTTCATGGAACATTAACATTACCTTTCTGGTCGTATGTGATCATTATTCAAATTGTCCCAAATGAAAGGAAGAATGCTTTTCTTCAGGATATTAATATATTCTCCACTATTAATATTGTTTTTAGGAAACAAAAGATTGAAATAACAGGCACCAAATACCATTATTAATCCCCCACCAGCTACTCATGTGGTATGGAAAGGAAAATAAGAAAGAAAAAAAAACTCCTTTCTTACAATGTTTGACAGGAAGAGTTACCTACCACTTTTCCAAGACGCCGTCTTCTCTGTGATATGTGAGCTGTGTCGTTATCATGCTTTAGCAACGCCTTAGCAACAGGTTTTTTTTCACAGAGGTAGTGTGGAATCAGGTTGCCTTAATTGTTTTCAATTATTAATTGAAAGTACACATAACTGATTGATCACTGCGTACAAATATTTCCCTTATTCAAACTCAATGTAATTAAATAATTATCGAAATATTTATAGAACAAACTTGTTATATATTAATTTGCAACTGTTTAAAACAAAGAACGTAAAACAAGATAAGATAAACTTTATTGATCCGGACCTCTTGTCATGCCATAGTAGTAAAATCTCAGGCGTAATCAATAGATTCAGTCTCTAAGAGCTTTCTGACTGTTGAAGAGCATGTTCTTCTCACCACTGTTGCCAAGTGTACAGTATGTTCTTGGAAGAGTTGTTGGGTCCCTGTAGAGTGAAAAGTGCTAAGATTGTTTTTTTTGGTGATTGTCCTATATAGGAGACCCAACCTGAAATAAAATTGAATTCCAGTGGAGTTATAATAATAATAATATATTTTATTTATATAGCGCTTTTCTAAACACTCAAAGTTGCTTTACAAGAGGTACATAAGTTAAAAACTGCAAAGCAATAGACACAATAAAATATGAACAGTGTCAAAGAGTGTCGCGTAAAGCGACGCACAGTAACCCCCAACAGGGCGACCGGACTGTAGTTTCAGCGCGTGTCCAGCAGGGGGAGCTGTGTTGGCTTCGGCTGCTCGAGCCGACCAGCCTTGAATGCGTTAGCTAAAAGCCAGTAAGTGGCTACTGTTCCCGACCAGCCGCCCTGCGCCCACGAACCAGCCGCCCTGCGTCCACTAACCAGCCGAGCACCATTTGTTGTACCGGGGAACAGTGAGTATCTCTTCGCTGATAAACCCGTGTGCCCTGGGTGACTGTCTGCAGGCAGGGCTGCCTTTCACACGGTCCCAGTGTGTTTGCTTCAACATCAAAGAGGGCAAAGTCTTAAACCGAGTTGAGCCAATTAAGCTAGTTAGCTTGCTATGACTGTTCACTGGAAAGTGACACGAAATCGTAAAGAATCTTTCGCATCGGCTGCAGAATAGAAAGGCAACTGATTGTTATTAGTGGCTCGGCTAGCAAATGTAGCGGAAGGCTACACCTACGTTAGCCCTGTCATTCGATTCAGTCCGGACTTAAAGGGATGCGGATTGGGGCTAATGCTGGCGTGCCAGGTGTTAGCATGTCTTTACCCCCCCCCCCCCCCCCCCCCCGGTAGCCACGCATCTCAGCAGCGAGATGGTTAAATTAATGCCACTTCACGGTTCTTTCTGACCCCAAGCTAAGTTATGGACAGACCGTAACGCTCAGGTTGGCAGGAAGCAGCTAAACCAGAACGTCTGCTGGCTAGCAAAGGATCGACAACACAGAGAAGCTGCTGTAGTATCTATATTTCTCTCTCTTACAGAGATGGTAGAATAACCTCTACTCAGTAGCGCACGTCATGCATCCATTACGGCTCCGACGCTCGTTCCCAACAGTAGCATGACTTTTCTAGCTGGGAGTTCTGACCCATAGTAGAGATCCGTGGAGGAGGAGGAGGAGGAGGAGGAGGAGGAGGACTCTGACTCTGTCCTCTTATTCTCCTGGTTCTTCAGCTTTGTTCTGATGGAATAGACGGATTCTGCTGGGAGGAATCCCCTCCATCATCTTTGTCGCTGTTACTGTGTTGTCCCTTTTCATAACTCTTTATCTCAACTAAATTTGAGAAGCTGAGTTCTCCCTCTCTTTTTCTCAGGGGATTTGTCCCTGTTGGCTGCGACCCGAGAAGCTAACTGGACCTCCATCTCTGTGAGAAAATTAGTCCTTGGACGGAGAGGCGGTTTTTAGTTTGCCACGATGTTTAATCTAATGAAGAAGGATAAGGAACGGGGCGGGGCGAGGAAGGAGAAGAAGAAGGAGAGGATGTCTGCATCAGAGCTGCGCAGCCTGGAAGAGATGAGCCTGCGGCGTGGCTTCTTCAATCTCAAGAGGGAGGCCAAACGAGAATCCAGGAACAAAGTGGAGATCTCCAACCCCATTCCCATCAAAGTGGCCAGCGGCAATGAGCTCACCCTCACCGACATCGAGTCCGATGGCCTGAGCAACAGGAGCAGCGTGCTTCTGGACGACCAGCTGAGTGCCGCCAGCTCCACCGATGACCTGAAGGCCGAGAGCGGTGGAGGCCCGGAGGGAGGACGCCGTGGCTCTGTACGGGATCGTGTCGCTCACTTCGGCTCGTTGGCCAAGCAGAACTCGGCGCAGGTGGGTCAGATGATGAAACGCTTCTCTTTTTCCCAGAAGAGCAAAGAGGAGAGCCCTTCAGAGGGCTCCACCCCCTCTGGCCAGAACTCCGCTGCCCCATCCCCGCAGGTGGAGAGCAAAGTCTTTAGCATGCTTCGCAAGCACAGTGTCAAGCGCTCGCACGAACCAGCGGCGAGCCAAACGGTCAGCATCCCCGGATTGGTTGACAAGACGTTCCTGGCTCGGCTGCCGCTGCCTGCCGTGGCCGCGCCGAGTCCACCGCAAACACGCGAACTGGAGCTCCAGCGGCGCAACACGGGCGACTTCGGCTTTTCTCTGCGTCGCACCACCATGTTGGACCACAGCCCCGATGGAGGCGTGTACAGGCGAGTTGTGCACTTCGCCGAGCCTGGTGCTGGCACCAAGGACCTGGCGCTGGGGCTGGTGCCGGGCGACAGGCTTGTGGAGATCAATGGACGGAATGTGGAGAACAAGAGCCGGGATGAGATAGTGGAGATGATCCGTCAGTCTGGGGACGCGGTGTGGCTGAAGGTGCAGCCCATCCTGGAGCTGAGCGAGCTGAGCCGCCGCTGGCTGAGGAATGCTGAGGATCAGCGCAGCGGGGCCCACCATGTAAGTGTCTTGCTCGATGTCGATGTGCGTACACAAAATGTTACTCTTATCGCTGTTGGTGTTGGTTCTGTCTGTTCTGATTCTGACTGACTGTCCTTAAATCTAAAATGTGTTCAGCGCTTTCATTCCTGTTGGGAGAAATGTTTTCAAAAAGACATCCTATCCATTGATCTGATCTTTATACATTTGGTGACGCTTGCTGGATGCTGGTAAAGCAAAAGTACAAATACACAACATTTGTACTTTTGTTTTTGAATACATTTTTGAAGAGAGCCTAAAAACCTCTGACGTGGTCTGTTTGCTGATGACCCAGGTTTTTATTTTTGTTTTGAAGTCTGTATATACCAGAGGCCTGGGAGCTTGAGGGTTCTGTGCAGGCTCTCAGCTGTCCCGACGGCTGCGCTCCTCTCAATGGAGATGTCAGACGTTCCTGGTATCTGCTGGAGCCATGCACCCAGCTTGGGGTTACTGCCCTTAGTGCCCCGGTCGCTACTGACACCACTGTTGCCTTCACTCTCCACGATTTCTCCAGCTCTTCCTTCAGCCCTTGGTATAAGCTTTCAAGTGAGGTTGGTTCACTTCTGTGGTGCTGGTCTTACAAGAACAAGGCCTGCACCAGTCGAACCTGATGAGCAGCATTCAGTGCAGCACAATAAGAGACCAGAGCTGTGCAGACAGTCCTGAACTGTTCTTCTGACTTTGACGCTTCAAACTGGTCTTTGTGTATCTGTAAGATTGCAGGGCTTCATTTGTGTCTCATATTTAAAAAACTAGGGGTGTAACGGTACGCTAAAATGTAATTTTGGTTCGGTTTCTTGAGGTTCTCGGTTCGGTACAAAAAAGGCAAAAAGTTATTAATTAAAATGCTTTTATTTAAAAAAATGCAAACAATAGAATTTGTATAAATAAATAAAAGTGACCCATTTGGGTGAAATTTCAAATAAATAAGACTGGTTTCTAAAAAGTATTGTAACAATTTCAAAGTCTTAATATTAAGTTAAAACACTTAGCAGCAACAGCCTGAATATGACAGTACTACTACTACTACTACTACTACTACTAACTATTCAAGCATAAAGGTTTTGGCTTGAAAGATTAACTTATCCACATTCTCTGCAGAAAGCACAGATCTGGTTGCCGTGACAACATCCCCAGCAGAGGAGAAACCCCGCTCAATAGCTACAGAGCTAATGCTTTGCTAGTTTTGCTACGTGTGTACGCCTGAGAGCTTCCAGCGCGCCTCCCCCTCAGGCAATAGTGTCCGACACACAGAGGCATCCGTGTGGAAACTCGCCCAGAACTTTAGTTCCGCACGGAGCGCTTGGATCGTGCTAGAAATACGTTTTATGAGAAAAGAAATGCATAAAACCAAAACGGTACGTAGGTGGACTGAAACGAACATGCAGACCTGAGACGGTTCAGTACATCACGTGAACCGTTGCACCCCTATTAAAAACAAATTGCCCTCCTGTGTTTGGCAGCAGGTCTTGGTTTTCTTCCAGGTGATGTGGTGGTAGCTGTGCTGCAGGGAGATGATCTGAATGATTAAGACTCTCTCATGAAGACAGACAGCAGGAAACCCGGATAATCAAATGCCAGTATTTATTACCTCCACCCAGGTGGTTTCATGATTGGGCTGTTTTGTTTTTTCCTGATTGTTAGCTTAACTAGGCAAAAGATAATGGATGAATTTGCATGAAATCTTTACTAAAGATGGACTAGGAGGTGCTTACATTTTAGTGATTATTTATTTATTTATTTTTTGTTCAGACATCTTTACCATTGTGAGGTAGGACTGTGTTTACCATTTTGGCTTATAACATTAGAAAAGCAAAGCCTTGGTGGGGGATAGCACGGTCTGAGCCGTCTTGTTGTTTGCTGTACATCAGATACTTGTCGGCTTTAAAATGTAATCGCCCCTAACCCTCCGTTACAAGCTCCTCCTTTCTACCAATTTTGAAGGATTGAATGTGCAGTTGAGTCATTCATTCAACTAAACCTGTAAAATGGGATAATGTGCAGTCTGAAAATGGTTAAGAAAACTTGTTAGCTTGTTAATCTGCTGGAAACCTGTCCCTGAAACGATGTGAAACTTGCATCAAGAATCCAGCCTGAAGGGAGGGCGGCGGTCGGAGGCTGAGCTATCAAGAAGCCATCTTCACTTGTCTTAACAGGCTGACTGGAAACAACAGGAAGTAGGCCTCTCCCTTTAGCTCTGGTATTTGTGGAATCTGCTTTGGAACAAATAGGACATTTCCTGACCCTTTCCCCTTGGGGTTTTCTTATGGAGGCTCGCCGCTGATGGGGAAGAGAAGGAACTAATGTTTGTAACTGTATTTGATAGAATTGAAAATGAAGGTACTTTTTTAAACCCAGGGGGTTGCTTTGGAACACTGGAGAAGAACTCGTCAGATACTTGAGTGTTACTGTTCCTCTGGGTATTGCTTCCGTTGTTCATGATTTCTTTTGTAATTCAGTAAAACCATCTACGGTCTCTGTGTTAAGATAACTCTCCCGATGAACAGATTTGGATATATATATGGGTGGAAACGTTCATCTAGCATGACACTGTATTTTCCCCATATGAAAACAAATACATGGCATTACATAACATATGGAATTTGTTTTACTTACTGTTTTGTTATTTGCTGAATAATGACAATAAAAGTATTTTGATTTGATTTGTACATGGAGGATAAGACAAGACAATGGCCCATTACAAACTCCCACAATATTTCACAATCCTTAACATCCAATTTGAGCAAAGTATTACACCTATGCAGTATTGCACAGTTCCAGTTGAATCCTTGTTCAACCACATAATTGTACATATACATTGTTTTGTAAACCCTTGGTAAAATACTCATTCAGCCACATTATAGCACAAATACAGTATTATACAGGCACTTGGTAAAATACTAGTTATGTGTTGGAATGTGTTTGTGCATCAAAACCAAATTCTGAAGTTGAACTCTTGCTATACCTCCATTTCATCTGTATCATTAAGAGGCTTTTATTTTGGTTCTGTATCAGTTTCTAAATACATTCCACATAATGTTCAGTTTTCCTAAGGATGGTTTTTGAGCATGTCCTCAGTGAATATCAGACTTGTCCTATGCTATAATGATGATCTACCCCCTGTTGGGGGCAGTGTGGCAATTTTTGGGTGGATATGTAATGAGAGACAAAGCAGGAAGTACGCGGAGAGGAGGAGGGATAAAGGCGCATTTATCCAATGCCTGTCCAGTTTCACGCAGTGGAACAACCCATGCTACTCTCAGCGCTCGACTGTTAAAGCGGGGCGGCGCTGTGGGGAGGAATGAGAAGGAAGTCGTGCCAGTTACCTGTGATAGGTAGCTGGTTCTGGACAACAGATGAAGGTATTCTATTGCATATTTAGTCAATGAAATGTACACACGGCTGTACATATTTCAACACTTGTTTTCTTGGAAGCTGAGTTTTGCCTGCAGAGCAATCGCACTTGAAGTGCGCGCTGTACTTCCTCTAATGGAGATCCACTGACAATCAGACTTCCTTCTTGCAAACTTATACACACGCAGCTTAATGTGTATGCTTCACGTAGCATACACACACAAGTCTCTCCTGAGGTATACATTTTCAGGACCAACCAAACTATTAAAAAACATTTGCTACTTGTATAGTCCTGAAAATACGGTAATAACAGCATAAGTGTGTCAGACCTATCCAAAATGATCTCAGTTGGACTGATAATGTCTGGGCTATACAGTATTTGCTTAAAACACAAACACGTGCTCACACAGCAGCAGCTGGGAACCTGTGGTTGAGTGGTGCATGATGGCTGATTGGACTGAGCAGGCAGTAGGGGGAGTTCTTCTCAGACTGGACTGGAGAGCAGAGGCTCCTATTTTTATCCCTCATATCACAACAGCTGTCCCCACATCTCTTGTCTGTCCGCTGTCAGGAATAGCCGGCCTATCAGGACAGCCCCCCCCCCCCCCTGTTCTCAGCTCTGCTGTCGCTCTTGCCACTGAGTTTGTCACTTGCTGTGATCTCAACTTGGGCCACTTTTTGGTTTCATCGGGGAATTGTGAAGACTGTTTGGACATAAGATCTGTGGAATTTCTACTTCTCTGACAGGTAGAACAATTTATAATACCACTTTATGAGGTGTCTTTAGAGGAACATCTGACAAGTTGCCTTGTGGCTACACAGCCGTTGGCCTTATTTTTAGACTGGGCTGAGGGGGTAGCTTGAATAGGTTCCCAACATGAAGTAGCATTTTATGAGAGCATCTTTTTTTTTTAAAGCATTGTAAGAGCTTTTTCCTACTCGGAGGGTAATCTGTGAGAGTGGAAAAAGTGTCAGTTTAGATTTCTTCAAGTTTTAAATGTTCATGTCCTGGTGAAATAATCACGGGATTGAGGTTTAGTTCAGTTTCATGTTACACCACTCTTTCAGCTGCTATTTAATGTGTTCTGTCATTGATCGAGGTACTAATTGTATACAAATATAACATGGTTTTTAGGCCGCTGACTATCGACAGAGAAAATAATCTATTTCTCCTGGGATGACGTGCAATCTAGCACTTGACGGTTTGTTGTGGCCATTCGGGGATTTGATGTCAACCTACACAGAGAGAGACTCCAACCAGCACTCTTACGTACACAGATTGAATATTCTGGCAAACATGATGCAAATTTAAAAACAAAATATTTTCCTCGACAACAGTGATGGTGTTGCGCCTGTATTTAAAGTTATTTGAATTTGAGTTTTGATCGAGATGGCCATTAAAACTGAATTGATTGTTTCTTAGGCCATACCATACCCACTCGAATGGAAGTCCATTAGAACCTTTTCGTTCATGTTGCTCAACAGAGAGAAAAACGTTGACATTAACACCTCCTTGGATGAGATGATTAGTGACATTGTCACTGTGCTATAACAGTTCACATTATCTAATCTGTGGTAGTGTTCTTTAAATAAGGTGTTTGTTTTGTGTGATGCACAGGATGACTTCAGCACTAGCCTATGCCAGTTTCCTTTGCCATGTTGGCTTCTGTCCAAAGCAGTGATTTGGCCCAGGGTCTTTTCTTTGTTATTTTCTGTATGACTTATCTCTGGGTTAGAATGTTTTCAAAATGCTGATTCAGCCACGAATAACGACTGAACAAGTCCGAATCCGGAAACTGCCCCGCATCCTGTGATGCTGTTCTGTTAGAAACTGGGTCTTTCATGCTGATGTTTTCAAGCCAAAGACCTACAATCATTGCTAATCTATAAAGTGAGATATATATACTTGATATGTTCAACGCACAAACTAATTAGATAATATAACGGTGAGGAGGTTTCTATTTACTGTATTTTCCGGACTATACAAGGACTAAGTCGCATTAGTCAACAAATCGTCATAAAGAAGAAAAAACACACAAATAAGTTGCACCGAACTATAAGTAGTTCTTCTTTGGGGAAATTAATTTTACACAACAAGCGAGAACGAAACACATTAACAGTTACCGGTATTCAAACGAAAACACAGCTCTGTCCATCATTTGGCGGTGGTTCGGGTTTGACCAGGAAGACGTGGAACACAGTACGGTTATCTGCTAAATACGCCGTTGAACCGTAGCACCAAAGGTAGCAGTACACAAAATGGTGTCACCACCTGAAACGCACTTCAAAACGAAGAATGCCTCAAACTCTGCACGTCCACGTCTCCTCCTGCACCACATGAGACGTCTTCGTGTCGGAGCCGCTTGAACTTCTCCGTTCATCGGGGGGCTTGTTTTTCAGGTGCTGAAACAAGTTGGTCACGCTGCTACTTCCTGTAGCTACAGTCCTGAAACTGGGTTCGCCTGTTGATAATCAGTAGACAAAATGTTCCAAATGACCGGATTGCTGACCCCCTTTTTTTTTGGACAGAGTTCCCTTCTACTCAGCGGCAGCCATGTTGCTTCTGCCCACGAGAAGGAATAGTGGAATGGCATGCGGATAAACTGTGGCGGGGAAAAACTCGAGCTTGCAAAATTAACATCGATTTCCACAAAAAAAATGTACAAATTGATTACATCGATTTTATTCCCAACCCTAGTTCAAACGGGAGGAAAAATAAGAACAAAGAACAACCTCTCATGTTTATAATAAATAATAGAATTGCGGTTTAGTTGCCATGGTAAAGTGTGGTGTCACTTTTCCCAATAAAATATTCATGAAGACAAAGTCAAAAGGATAGAAGTTAGCTGGTGTTTTGTTTATTACTCATTGGGTTCATTAAAATGTCTGAGAGCAGTTTAAACTAATTTGAGCATTATTTTTAGAGGATGACGTTAATCTAGGGCCGTGGTCAGTCTCACTCTCTCCACCTGGCATTCCCGTCTGTTAAAGAGTCGAGATTAGCACAGTAATGCTAATCACATATTGCCATATCGTTTGATATAACACATTATCAATAAGGTTATCATTTCTCTGAACTTCCTCTCTCGTTCATCTTCAGCTTCTTGGAGACCCTGTTCCACATGCAGCATGTCAGACTTTTTAAATTATCTTTGTAGAAAAATCATAAAATTGACATTATATATATATTATAGACTTAAAATCATTTATTTTCCTGTGTCTCACCATTCCTCCCTTTCTAGCCTCTCTCCTTCCTGCCGGTCCTGTTTTCATCTTATCCATCGTAGTCCATGACAACAGATCAGCTAACATGGCGTTTTCATCTCGCTTTTCCTTCTGGGAGCAAAAGGAAAGTCTCATTTGGTTATTTCATCAAGCATTCTTGATTTGCATGGAGTTATGGTGTGCTGTACCTTGCTAACATGCGTCCTGAGTTGTGTGTGACATTAGAGTGCATCGTATTAAGAATATGATGGCTTAACTCACATATAGACTTTCGGAATGGGCATGAGTACCTAAATGCAGAAATGCAATTTATTTATGAATATCTTCTTACTGAAATGATAGATGGGAGAGAAATCCCACCAGGTCACGTTACAGGCTGACTGGAGTCCAACATGTGTAAGTGTGATGTTTGACAGCATTTCAACGCAATAAGCAAAATACCATTATGCATCATGGGACAAGTAGTTCTGTGATTATGGTGTTCTCTGTATTAAAGTGGAGTATGAGCGTGTACTGCAGAGCTATGATAATGGAGCATTCTGACACTATTTGAGTTGGACAATTGTATCCTCTTGCGTTCTTGCTCCATCTATCCATCAGTTGTCTCTGTGAGGGCAGGAACACTTAATCATCTCCTGCTCTGGTTCGTTCATGGCTTTCTTCTATTTTATACCGCAGGTTGAAAGTTGCTTTGCGTGATTCTGTAATTTGACAAGAACATGAATGCAAACGAGCCGTGAATCGATGAGCCACAGGACATAGCAGCTGCATGAACGCAATGTTCCATATTACGGTGTATTTTTTTATCATGTATTTCTAGAATAATTATGTTGTTCGTATACATATTGTGTACTGAGAAGAACCGAGTCTCTAACCTACATACCCTATCTCATTCATTGATGAACAATTTGCAGGGTTAGTACTCAACAATAATTTAAATCCTGTGCTGAAATGCCCATCCCTAAACTGCTCATGTATCTAAAGAAATGCTTGAACTTGCGGTGCAAAATTATTACTATGCAAAATATGTCTGTCAGCATGTTTTTGGGTTTGCTTGTTGTGTGACGTAAGGAAACAGTGTATAATATCAGAGTCTTGAAGCAGATTTCTTTTATATCAACACATTTAGATCAAAGAGGAGAACAGTCCAGGCAGCAGCAGTGTGAGTAAATGTTGCTACTTATCAGAGCTTTGACCTCAAATGCAAACAGTTTATCATTCAAAATCATGCTAGACCTTTAAGTATCGTATGCAGATTTTCAGATAGTACCAATTTAGGTTGTACTTGGTACAACGTTTGCTCTCATACAGTAACTTTATTCAGTGATGCCCTAACCCTCACCCCAACCCGAGAATATGAGGAGATGTCCAACACCAGCTGGCATCATATAGAATACGTCTCTGGATGTATTCTATACTTTGCCATCAATAAAGCTACATTTTTAACCATAACCCTACTTTTCATGAGACGATCATAAGATAAAACTCATTTGAAATAAGTCAAATTGGAATAAAATATGTTTTTTGATGATTCGGTTGTCCCAAATGTGACCAATAACCTTGTATCTAAATGTCAGAATTGTAATGAACAAAAACATGTTTGTTTAAAAAAAAAAAAAAAGTTTTTCTCAAATAGTGGGAGGTGAAGGCGATGCCGGATGCCGGGTGCCGGGGGGGAGGGGGGGGACGACAGCACGTATAACCCTCCGAGGAGCATGCTTTTCTCTTGCAGGTGTACTAGATTAAAGTGTAATTGCACATCCACTACAGTAGGATGCAAAATCTTTTTTTTTTTCCTAGGAGGGGGGTATAACAGAAAATAATTGATAAGCACTGTTGTAAACTAAATGTTTTTATAAATCACAAATTAAAATTATACAGGACAGGCCGAATTAAAGCCAAAAGTGCAACTATTTCTCTAAAATCTGAATGTTTCAATATTTATTTATTTGAAAGGATAAAATAAGTATTTTTCACCAGTGTAGCAATTGAGGAATTATAATATATTCCTATATTGATATTTGTCTTATGGTCCTGGATTTGTGTTTTGTTCATTATGTTGAGGAATGAATTGCCCTTTCTTTTTTGGTAAAGCTTTATCTCAAATGCTTTTCTCTGACAGAAACATTCAGCTCAATGTTTTTCATAATTCATTATTTTACTTCCTCTCTTTCCTTTCTTTGATTAGCCAGACAATAATGGGGTCCCCAACCAGGCCAAGTCAGTGCCAGCTCTCGACCCTGGCAGGGGATTATTCCGGGCAAAAAGTCCATCACCTTACCGTTCAGAGTCAGCAACCCGGGTCAGGAGTCCCTCCCCTCCAAAAATCAGAAGCTCTGTTCTAGAGCGCTTCAAAAGTCCTGAGCCACAATTGAAGGTGGGAAAGGACTTGAGGAGTCCAGAACCAACTCTGAGCCCAGAGCCGGTTATGAAAAGTGTCCAACAGCAAAATGGCACAGTGGGCAAAACCATGTTGAATGGTACAACCTCTGGTGATTTCAAACACCCAGGCACCAGCACCAACCAGATGGACACCAGAGATGACCAAAGTCTGACACGTAAGAAAGTAAAGGTTATTCGTCGTGTTGTCAGAAAGGTCCTGCCTATAGAAGAAGATGATGTCACACCACCATCAGATAAAGCTCCAGAAGCCACCAAGCCTGATGCTAAACCTGCTAAAGCAGGACATAAACCTCAAGTGATATCAGCATTCTCTTTTAAACATGATGTCATAAAAACAGATGAGAGAGATGGCATTTCACAAGGCTTAACGAACTTCATGACTCGAGGCAGGACGCGGGAACCACGGCCTCGAATATACAAGAGGGAGCAGTCAGAAAAAATTGATTCTGAGAAGAAAAATGAGAAAAAAATGGAAAGGGATGAGCCAGAGTTGCAGGAGAAAACAGTCAAATGTCCTGCAGGTACTATAAACTCTGTAAACTCAGTTCCAACTTCCAGATCAACTGATTCCAGACTTGCATCTCTCCCAACGGTTGTTGGCTTCATCCCGACTCCTAAGCCTGCACAACTACCGTCATCTCCAGGCTTCATACCTGCACTCAAACCAACTACCAAAAAACCCACCCCTGCAAATGTTCCTTTTGCCACCCCAGTGGTCCAAAACTCTTCCTCCATTTCTCCTTCATCGCGGCTCATCACAGTTCACAAACCCTGTCCAGTTGCAACTCCTGTGAGCCCTAACTTCCCCCTGAACAATTCTGGTTCAATGTTGGCCCATCCTGAAGTCATTTCCCTTGAACAACCTGCTGTCACTGAGGAGGTACAATCTGCACTCGGCATGCCTTGTCAATATTTAACACTCAGTGTGAAAATAGCACAACCACTTCAAGTGCATGTTTTAAATATTAGAGCACTGTGTGCTTGAAAACAAAAGCCATGCCAGTATAACCTCACTCCTACTTCTTGGCAACAGTTGTAGAGGAAGCAGGAAGTACCATTTACTTCCTAACCACAATTGGCGATTCTGGTGACCTTTCTGGTACAAATTTTCTCTTTGGAAAACCACATTTATGAAAAAATAAGTAAGTCAATCAAAATATTGACCTCTTTGCTCACAGACTACAGAAGGTTTGAGGAGTTTTTATGAGTTTCAGTAGCCTAGTCTAGGTTGTTACCATTTGATCTAAATTACTGCATCACTCCCTCAGGGAGATAGGCTTGAAGCAAAAAAAAAAGAAAAGGTACAGATGACATAATTCTTCAGGAAGTTCACATAATGTGTTTTGTCTAGCATTTTAGTGAATTTGGTCTGCTATGATTTCACTTAGTCTTTGTTTACTCCAAAACACATATATTTTACCTATGCAGAAACTTTATTTATACCTTGATATTATCAAAGATTACATTTACATTGCACATTTTTGGAAGGAGGTGTGAAGTTGGGTTCATTGAAAATGTTTCTGAAATCTCTTTATTGGCTGGAAAGCTTGTTTTTAATGATATAATGATTTATTGTGGCTCACTGTATTGATCCACTTCTTTGTCTTGGGTTCCTGCAACGTGTGTGTGTGTGTGTGTGTGTTTTACGTGGGGGAGCTGCTGAGCATGCTGCTTAAAGCATCTCTGTAAATATACCATTCACTTCTTTTCTTGGAGTGTGTTTAAGTGCTAACCGCTTTTTAAAATCAGATTTCACAACAGCCCGTTTCGTTCACTTTTGTGTGTTTGTGTGTGTAGAGACTCCTGTAGATTTTATGTGTGAGAGTACTAAGACACAGAAGTATAGTTTTAGAAGGTTGTGTGTGGTATTGGGCGTTGCTGCATCTTTTTTAGTGAGCTTAGTGTAAATGTGTTTCTTCTGTGACCTGTAGGAGAGACTTCTCAGTCCCACTGAGGAGGCTCACAGACGCCTGATGATCTTCAACACCCCTGTAAAGTCACTAGCTACATATCTATTATTGTTGGTTTTTGTCGACTAAGTATGAATCTTTCACATTTAAATCGAATGAATCTGACACACAGGTGTGTATAGACTCCGGTGACATGGTAGGAATCACAGGTGAACAGTCCTTGAAAATGGGTGGTGGGAATCATGGTTGGACACCTCCATGTTGAGGTTTCCATCCATTTCAATGTGTACAGCAGAGTCCAAGAAAGGCAGGACGTTGTCTTGAACATCTTCACGGGTGGACTTGATGTTACGGCCCACCATATTGATGTGGTCTGTAAAGGCCTCCACTTCTTCGGTCTTGATATTTACCCAGGTGTCGTCCACGTACCTGAACCAATGGCTGGGCGTCGTCCCTGTAAAAGAGGTCAGGGCCTTGCTTTCCATCTCTTCCATGTACAAGTTGGCTACTATCAGAGATACCGGTGAACCCGTGGCACCGCCATGTTTCTGCCTGTGGTAGTTTTCTCTGTTCTGGAAGCAGGTGGTGGTCAGACAGAGATCCAGCAGACGCGAGGTGCGTTCTTTCCGGTAGAGTTTGGTCTTGCGGAAGTTTTCTTTTCACTGCTGTAACTACTTCCGTGGTTGGAATGCAGGTGAGCCAGTCTCAGAACTGACGAAGCCTCTTGGATGAAGGTGAAACGTCTTCAATCAAACTTGAACCAGTCAAGTTGATTCAAGTTGGCTATCACCTTGTCCAAGAAGAGTGATAGAGCTACACATTGCATCACAGCTTGCTGTGTGTGGGGCTCTGTGGCTGCAGAACAGTCAGAGCCTCCGCCCAACACTGAGCATGTGACCTTCAGACTACAGACCAATAGAATGATTTGAGGAACTGTGAGGTCAATGTTTTTATATTTGAGAAATTCCTCAGATCTCGATTCTGTGACTCATATCTGTGTGATATGATGGATAAACAAGTCTGATCCATGGAGGATCCAATTCTCTGCTTACGAGGACTAAAGGATCTGCTGCTAATGTCTTGGTGCCAACTAACACAGCACATCTTTGGAGCTCTTTTGAAGTCCATTGATGGGCTTGATGGGTCAGAACTGTTTTAATGTTAAAAGGGGATGCAAACAGAATTTGACATGCGACTATAAAGGCATATGTTGATTGGTGTGACATCACTTCCTATTGACAGTCATTTTGACATTGTATAGGAATTATTCTCACCCCCTAGTTACTAATTTCTCTTTTGCACTATGTGGTCAAAATTCCATTCTTTTTATTTATTTATTTTGTACTTTCATGCAGTATTTTTGAAAGTTCCATTTTGACCTTGATGCCATCCTAGTTCTTTGTTTCCCTCTCTTCATGCCTAACTCACTCTGCCGTTGCTGGCTGTGTTTGGTTAAGTTGGAACCTGCTGTCAGTGTTTGCGCTTGTGTCCACGCCATATCCTCTCCTGCGCAACTGGGCTCCATTCAGGTACCAGAGCCTTCCTCTGGGGCTCCAAGCTGGAATTTGTACTCATGTGGTTTGTCTAAGTGTAAGGCCTGCAATCTTTCAAACTTCACCTTTGCCGCAGTAGAACCAACATTTGTATAAGGCTGGGACCAAAAGTAAGACTGGCTATAAGATTTAATGAAGTTGCACAAGTCTAATAATTGGTGGAAAAGGAGCAATTTTCTTCCAGTGGTGTACACTTCATTGAGGGCCACTGTCGACATGGCCACATGGATTACTGCAAGTGCAGAGTAAGAGTAAGTGGAAAAACGTGAACAGACTTCACGTTTGACGGAACTAAGCTGTAACTTGCCGGCTTGTTCCATTCTTTGTGCTTAATCATATAAACGTGTGTTTGTACTGGAATGGATGCATTCATGAACTCGTCAGATGGTGGGTGGCTGGAAACCCAAACCCATTGTTGGCCAGTAAAGTCTGTTTTTTGTACCCTGATGTTGATGAAGTGAATTATTCAGTCAAAACTTGCAGTACAGTACCTTGTTGTTTTGTGAGACAGTAGCTTAATTAAGACATGATTATGCAACACATTAAACTGACTGATGCAACCTGCGTGGGCTTCGTTGTAAAGATGAACATGACGGAGCAGAACATGTCTTAGTTCTGTCACACAACTTCTGTGTAAGCGTTTTGTGGCTAGTTTTTAGTTTTGTTTGTTGCTCCATTTAATTCCTTGTACATACAAACGGCTCTACAAAACTGCTCTAAAGATTAAATGGGTCCTGATCCTTCATTGTTCTTTGTTAACCTCTTGTTTTTCTTCTGGACAGTAAAATGCTATAACATCATGCAATGGGTCAAAACCTCCAAGATATGCTTTTAGACTGTATTGAAACTAGAAATGAGTTTGATCCAGATGGAGAACTCCTTTTTTTTTTTCTCGAGCCAAAGACCACCAGTTTGCTCCAGATCAAAGGTTTTACATTTGCACGTTCATTCTAAAATGGGAAAGTCTGATCTGAATGAGACCGGTGTGAAGACAAAAAAACAACTTTCTCAGATGCAGTAAAACAGTCCACATCCATTTGTCTGTCTGCATTTAAACAGTTATATTTTATGTGCGTGGTGGATCTGAAAAATATTTATTGCTCATATATAAATATGAACTTTGAACATTTTATGTTGGCAAAATAAGCAGGGATCAGTGGAAGACGGTCCCGCGGACCTCGCTCTGGCGTCTCATGCTGCAGCTAAAGCATCCCAGGTCTGGTCTGAAGTCGAACCGTTGCTTTGCCCCCGGCTCGTCCCGCCACCACCCCACACTGTGGAGCAATGTGTTCTGCTCTTTCCCTTTGGCTTGTTCTTGTGTCCCATTATTAGGTGAAATGCAAGCAATCGTCAGTATTTTATTTTTGGGGGATTTGCACCCAAACCACATCATTTTACTTAAATATTATTAGAATTGTATTGTTTCCCTCACTTTTGTCTCCTTGTGTTCACTGAACTGAGGCATTCCCTTGCTTTTTGGTAGTCGAGGTTGCCATTGAGCGTCTCTCTCACACACACACACAAGGCGTGATATTTTGTATGTTAAGTTTCTCATAAATAAACGTGCACACGCAAACCTTGTCAGAGCATGTAGTGTCAGTGAGCTCTAAATACCTAGCCCATGCATGGCCATCATTTTTCCTTCATTTCCTTTCAGTCGCTAACAGAATGGAAATTCCAGGAGATTTAGTTTGTCTTGTCCACTGACGTTTGTATTTGTCCATTTTTCCCTCCAGGTAAAGACAGAGGAGGAGATCGCAGCTGAGCAGGCCTGGTATGGATCAGAGAAGGTTTGGCTGGTACACAACGATGGCTTCTCCTTGGGTGAGATAGAATTAGGAGGATATTGATTTTTAGCATGTATGACTTATTAAATGTTACATTAGCACATTTCATAGTTAGAAACTGCAAATCATTAATGATGAATTCTTTTTCAATTGTCTTTTGAAATGCTTTGCATCTAATCTTGTTTGTGCATGCATCAATAAGTCAACAACAATGAGTCGTAATTAATAAAACAGTTTTTGCTATTGTGTGTTCCATTGTCTGGTTGACCGTTGATGTAGGCCTGATGTAGGCCTGATGTAGGCCTGCTGCAGGTATGCTGCAGGTATGCTGCGGGTATGCTGCGGGTATGCTGCAGGTATGCTGCGGGTATGCTGCAGGCATGCTGCAGGCATGCTGCAGGTATGCTGCAGGCATGCTGCGGGTATGCTGCGGGTATGCTGCAGGCATGCTGCAGGCATGCTGCAGGTATGCTGCAGGCATGCTGCGGGTATGCTGCAGGCATGCTGCGGGTATGCTGCAGGCATGCTGCAGGTATGCTGCAGGTATGCTGCCGGCCTGCTGCAGGCCTTTGACAGACGACAATTGCTGTACTTCCAGTGTAAATCGTGTGCGCCAGTCGTATACATGAGGAGCACAAGATGCAGCTGAATAGGAAATCGAATGCAGATTCAAACACAATATTGAACACAGGACAAACCACATGCATGACATTACACCCCTTACACGGGGCTGGAACATTAGTGGTGAAAGGCTCGTCATCAAACACAGTATTTTGTATTATTTAAAAGTATTATTGTCATTTTAGAGGACCTCCATCCATGGACGGATGCGTGACCTGGAATGTGCTTCTTTCCATGTGATGAGTTCACCCGTTGGTCTCTTTTAGCCTTATGCAGTTTTGATCAACTGTGGGCTGTTTTTCTTCACTCCTAGCCACCGTGGTGAAGACGGAGGCCGGTTCCCTTCCAGAGGGCAAGGTGAAAATCAAATTGGAACATGATGGGACAACACTGGATGTAGACGAAGATGACATTGAAAAGGTAGATGAGAATAATAATCCAGATCAGCATCTCTTCTGTCCAGTTCAATACACCGTTCATACACTTTTCTACTACTGCTTTTACTTTATAAATACCAGTAACTATGTATTGATGTGTGTATTTTACATTCATCTCTGAACATTATGGGTGGTGCCATTTGTAATACTGATATATATGAAATATCAATCGTCCAGGGCTTTAGATTTCACTCTGTGCACTGCCTTTGTGTTTCCCTCTGTAGGCCAACCCTCCGTCATACGACCGCTCGCAGGACCTGGCTTCACTGCTCTACCTGAACGAATCCAGCGTCATGCACAGCCTGAGGCAGCGTTATGGAGGCAACCTCATCCACACCTATGCAGGGCCCAACACCGTCGTCATCAACCCCCTCAGCACACCTTCCATGTACTCTGAGAAGGTGGGCTGGTGCTGCCATTAAAGGTTGTATCATGGCTAACAACCTGTTACATCGTTAGCCTTCAAAAACACGACAACATGAAAATATACATTATTTAAGCAGCCACATGCGACTTTCAAGGATGAGAGAGAACTGTTGAGTTTAATTCACGCTGCCTTGACTGACATAAAAATGTCTTTCATGAATTAGTAATTTTCTTGTTAGCTTCTATTTCTGCCTCACCCATTCTGTGTGTGTCACATTCCCTCCCCCATCAGGTGATGCACATGTTCAAAGGCTGCCGGCGTGAAGACTCTGCTCCTCACATCTACTCTGTGGCTCAGTCAGCCTACCGCAGCCTGCTCACCACACGGCAAGATCAATCCATCGTACTGCTGGGCAAGTCCGGCAGCGGCAAGACCACCAACTGCCAGCACCTGGTCCAGTATTTGGTTTCTGTTGCTGGCAGCACAGGCAAAATCTTTTCAGGTGAGCTGGCAGAGCGAAAGGTAGAAAAGCAGATGCGTAGATAACTGACGAGATCAGAACTGCCCTCAGTTCAGCAGTAGTTGCTCAGGAGACACATTCCATGGTGTTCCTATTTACCTTTTCTTTTTTAAAGAAGTCGATGGTCAAAAGTTTCCCTATCTCAGCAACGACTGCTGAAATACCTTGTTTTTGTGACAGCGGAGAAGTGGCAGGCGGTCTACACCATCCTGGAGGCTTTTGGCAATAGCTGCACATCGATGAACTCCAACGCCAGCCGCTTCTCACACATTGTGTCTCTGGATTTTGACCAGGCTGGGCAGGTGGCCTCTGCCTCCATTCAGGTAATGACCACTTGAACCTAGAGCCTCCCTAGAGCCCCCCCGGCAAAGAAGCAAACTAATTAATTTTCATCTGTAACTAACACAAAGGCAGAATTTATGACTGTTTTGCTCATTAATTTATGTAGGTCCCCTAAATAATCGGGGACCTCAGGACAAAATCAGATGGGACTGTGGTTTAGTTTGTCAATGTCAGGCTTCACATTTGGGAACCAGCGGTCCATGTGGTTCCACTCAGAGTGAACTGTACAGATCCGGGTGGAGAACCGTCTGACTCGAGTTGTTTTTGTGTGTCAAGACGATGCTGCTTGAGAAGCTGAGGGTGAGCAGGCGCCCTGAGGCGGAGTCCACCTTCAACGTCTTCTACTACCTGATGGCCGGCGCCGACGGCAGCCTGAGGTGATCCCTCCAGCAGATGCTCCCTCGTGCCACAATCAGCTGCAGGATAATGATCACTAATAATAGTTGTGGGACTAAACAGGACAATGTCTGTTCACGTTGTTTGTTGGTATTGGTGGCGTCAACCTTCACTTTTAAACTATTAAACGCGTTCGATGATGGAATCCGATGCATAATTGTGACTTTTTAGTGATTTCCATGTTACATTTCAAGTAGTGTTAGAATAAGCCAAATCAAAAGAATGTGAAATCCATGACATTGACGAGGTTGAACATGGAGAGACGACGTATTTCAGAGGAAATTGATCATCCTTGTTTCGTCGATCCTCCCCTTTCCCAGAACGGAGCTCCACTTCAACCACCTGTCTGAAAACAGTGCTTTTGGGATTCTACCACAGTCTAAGGTAGTTAATTTGAATATTGGATTAGTTTCGTCTTACTTTCTTCATCTCTGTGTGCTACCTGTCTTAGTTAATTGGAGGAATCAGAATATGAATTGTGTGTCGTTAGCTTCCTCCCGGGAGCAGAGGTTGTGGACATCGTGGCCGCCTCCTACATTTTCTTTCATGTACAGCAACACCTTGACATACGAGTATAATTCGTTCCTCGCTCGTAACCCTAACCTGTTCCAGCGTCTGAAAACACTTAAATCAACTCTGAGAACACTTTATACAGTATTTGTACCTTACAGGTACTCGTACATAAACTTGGACATAATAGTTCTGCCTCTGGAAGGCTTTGTGTTCTTGGCAGCTTCCTTCTGGTTGAGGATTGTACATATCTTTCACGCACGCCGATCGTACTGACGACTTACGGACTCGACGTCATCAACATCGTGTTTTCTTCTGACTGCCATCCTCGCCGCTCGCTTTCTTTGGACCCATCACTGATCAGTGATATTTGATGTGATCTGCTCTCCTCCAGCCTGAGGACAAGCAGCGGGCCTCGCAGCAGTTTACCAAACTGCAGGCAGCAATGAAGGTACTTGGCATCTCCGGTGAGGAGCAGAAGGCCCTCTGGCTCATCCTGGGAGCCATTTACCACTTGGGAGCTGCAGGAGCCACAAAAGGTAGCAACTCTTCTAGCTGGCTTACTTCAAATACCCGCTCTTGGGTCCATCAGGTTGTTAGTTGGTGCATGATGAGGACACGGGTTTGAATCGTACCTCAGCGTTCCACGGCAGACGTGTAGTGAGATGTCAAACAGGCCCAGAAAGCAACAATAATAAACACATATTCCTTTCTTCCATGCCTTTGATAAACAGGGTTGAGCTTAATCCTTGTAAATGAAATCGGACAACTTTGTTTGCTACCGTTAACGTCAAAACACATCACGTTTACCGTTGCTTGGCAGCAGCAGCCGCTGTTCCGTGATGTCTTTCACAGATGTGCATCTACCATTTTAAACACTATCTAACTGAGGCTATCACTCGGAGCAGTCGTGATTATGAAGACTGGGTTTTACCAGGTAATCTGGGTTGAACCTTTCTACCAGATTTCTCCTCTGTCAAGAGGGATGAGTCGACCTCAGTGTTCTCTCTGTCTGAATCAGACTCCATTGTCACGTTTCAAACAAGCAAACTAGCTACTGTATGATCCCATCCCCTCATTTCTTCAATCATAATAACACGACCCTGCTCAGACTATCCTCCACTGGACAACGATAAGCTGATGCTGTCCAAGTGAAGTTAAAACAAATCCGACTGAAGTTCCACCACGTGCCACTAGGTGTCAGGCATGACATTTGGATGACATGCTGAGGCTACAGTGATCTTCATTTGGTGGTTTTAGTTTTATTTAGTTTTGGGAGGCCTTTGACTTTGTCTTCATTAGTTGTAGGAATCTAATTCATTATGTAAATTTATAACCCCATAAAATATAAAGGATGTAAAAGTATGTTGACAGTGAGTTTAATGCCAAACGTTTGCTGAATTTAAATGCTTTTAAAAATGTGTTTGTTTCGTGCTCATTTGCATATCAAAGTGAGATCTTCTTAGTGGGAGCTCGAGCTGCATGTGGAGACACAATGCCAACCAGAGACGGGTGAATTTAGAGATAGCCATGTGGCTGCATCTTCTAGGGTGGATGGTACTACCAGGTTTAAACAGGTTTGAGACCCCCTCATGGAGTCCTGTCCTGGGGCTCCGAACCCTTGTACCCTTCTCGCTACTGACGTAGTGTCAGATTTATTTAATGCCAATGTTTGTATTTTCCTATCGGTGAAATGTGTTATCTCAACCTCCCTCTCTTTATTTGCATGTTTGCATGCTGCGCCTATCAGATGGAGATGAAGGTAATGGAAAAACAACATGCTGCTTGCTGACTGTTTTTCATTAACAAATCATTTAAAGCTGTGTTTGTCTTTGTTTGAATGCCTTTATCATTCCTTCCAGGCCTTAAAGCATTAGCATTCTTATTGTTCCTGCTCCTCCCCTTTCTGATTTCATCTCCTCTTCTCTTGTTTTTGTCTTCTCGAGTTAGTGTTTTAACTTCTCCTTCGGAGCTTGTCTTTGCACCTCATTTCTCCATGGAGAGGATCCTATCACTTCTTTCCGTCTGTCTTTGATTGGCTGGCTGTGTAGGCTGTTATATTACCTTGTGCCTTCAATCACCTTCCAACCAGTCACACAAGTCAATGCAATGTTTTTTTTTTGCATATATTTTCAACTAGAACACAGCTGTTGTCTTGAACCTGAAATTCTGATGATCAGACAAGGATGGGATTGTAGATTATTTCCGGCAGCACTGTTGCAAGGGTTCTGTAATTCCTGATGAATTAGCTGTGATTAAAACACTTAAAAAATCAAAAATAATTTTCATTATCACATCGCGGTTAAGATTCTAAGTGTCGGGCGTCTGCTTTGCGGGGGCTGACTCTCCTGATTGCCTGTTAGTGAAACAAAGAGTTGTGTTGTGTTTTGATGGGTTGGCTGCTCCTGCCTACTCTCCCACATAATAAAAAAGAAAACTCAGTCGGTGTGACAGCACATTGTTTTGTAAAGGCGTAAGACTTGTCACAATGGCTTCCTCTGTTGTTATTGGTTAATGACAACAGTTGCATCATGGGATCGCAGTCTGAATACGTCCTGCCTTTACACGTTCAGGATCTGGGATAGGAAGGAAATGAATGGAAATCAGCAGGATGTTATCTGTGGAAGAGAAATGTTCTCTGAACAAGTCCGTCTTTCAAAGGCTGTTCCTTTTGGACCACAGTGTGAACATCTCTACAATCATTTCCTGCACACATAGCGATGACACTGTACACCCCCCCCCCCCCCCCCCCCCCCACTTAAACAAAGGAGAAGCCAACCACAGTCACTTTGTTACACATGCAGACCTTCCACTGAAAGTACTTATCTAAACTGCAGAATAAGCTATGGGCGATACGCTTGCTGTGTGTTTTGAGTCAGATTTATCCACAGTAAGAAAAGCAGGACATTTGTACAGTGTATGATTTATCCCAATCTTAGAGCATTTTTGTACTTCATCATTTCTTCACACTATCCCCTCATCTGTATACCTGTCATCTCTGCTGTTCTTCCTCAGGTTGTACTGTCCGTCCCATAAACAGGTCTTTGCTTTCTTTTAGCGGGACGTCGGCAGTTTGCCCGTCATGAATGGGCCCAGAAGGCGGCTTACCTGCTGGGTTGTACCTTGGAGGAGCTGTCCTCTTCCATCTTTAAGCACCAGGGTAAAGGGCTGCAACACTCCACCTCGATCAGAGGAGGGTCAGACGAGACCGGCCAAGGTGACGGCTCAGGTAAATCTTCTTTGTTTGACCACATCTGCATTGATAACACGTTTTCTGGATGTTTAAGAATAATATAAGATGATTGATTTCAGATGACTCTTTAGTATGTCATTGATAAATGACCATTTTATTGCATGTGGGGATACAAAGGCTACAAAAACAGACAATAAAAGGCCGTTGTTTTCTTTTAGCACACAAGGAGAATGTATATCAGCTGTCAGCTGGAGCACTCTTATTGGCTTCATGATATTGATCTCGTCCTGACTCCGATCTTTGATCTCTTGCCCCCACCAGGCTCTAAGGTCACCGCTCTGGAGTGTTTGGAGGCCATGGCATCTGGACTCTACTCAGAGCTCTTCACACTCATCATTTCTCTCATTAACAGGTTGGACCTTTTATTTAACCTCATTATTTATTCATGATTTTTCACAAGCATTTTTGAAATGTCAACTATTTTTTATCTTTTTATCTCAATGACCGTTCACATACGAGGAATTTTTCTCTGTCAAATCGTCCAACATGTGACAGTAATGACAGTAATAGATGCTAGCTACAGCGCTATGCTGTAGCGTACGCCCTAAAATGGACTAAGTGACAAAAGACATGCAGTACAGAACACATCACAAGAACAGCAGCATCAGGAGTGGATCCACCGACGTGTATTAGCAGCAGTAAAACTAAAGCCTTCAGCTCCGTCTTCTCCAGAGCTGAAGGATGCTTTCCCTCCGGCGAACGGCGCTCAGGCCCAGTGAAGGCCTTTTGCTTTTCTTGGTCTCATTTACAGGTTTCCTCCAGCATCGTGTCCTTGAGCTCCACGACAGAATTTTGTCTGATTACCAGGACGTGCTCTCTGATGGCCTGAACATCACGGCTGTCCAATATTGTTTTTTGGGCTTGTCCTTTAATGATATTGTGACTGTAGTGTAGATTAAGGCATCAAGTTGGCCCAATTGATTTTAACATGTTCCGCCAGTTTTGTTTTCGGATTTTGCAACAGAAACATCACAAAGAAAGCCTTTGCCATGTCACCGAAGCTTGTGTTTCCCCCACAGGGCTCTGAAGTCCAGCCAGCACTCTCTGTGTTCCCTGCTGATCGTGGACACTCCGGGTTTCCAGAACCCTCGGCTGGCTCAGCAGCAGCGGGGGGCCACGTTTGAGGAGCTCTGCCACAACTACACCCAGGAGAGGTTGCAGACCCTGTTCCATGAGCGCACCTTCATCCGGGAGCTTGAGAGATATAAGGAGGTGCTGCTTGTCCTGCAGAACCATCACTAATCCGGGGCATATAAAGAAAAGCACTTGATGGCACATTTGCTTGTTTTCTATTTAAATGAAATGACTTTCTGCGTTGAAAGGAAACATTGAACTGATTATGTAACAGCTAAGTGTTATTAGTAAATACGTTCATATTCTCTTTTGAAATGGTTGGTTTTTCTGATTTACTGGTATATATTTAGATCTGGGTTTAGTCATATTTAATGCTTCCTTAGAAGAGCTGCCTCACACAACCCAATCAGCGGTCTAGAAAAGGACTAATGACATAATAAATCCGAGTAGGTAAAGATATTATTTAGTCTTCTGCTGTTAAACCTCCTGTTGGTTACTAACCTAAACCTCTATCCCTTCCTGCATCTAGGAAAACATAGAGCTTGCTTTAGATGACATAGACTCGAGTCCCTCACCGTCTGTAACAGCTGTTGACCAAGCCTCAGCCCAAGTTCTGGTAAGCAAAGATGCGCCACACTGCCTCTGCTTCAGGGATCTCTCCGAATGGGATGCCTTTGTTCTGTGCTGAGAAATATGTGATTTTGGTAAAGGCACATCTTAAAGTTGCGTTTGCCTCCAGATCATCCAAGAACATTGACTCCAACATCAGAGAGTTTCCAGTTTACTTTTTAAATATGATACAACTTATTGCAATAAATATAGAAGTTAGTATAGTGCAGATGGCTGTGAAACTAACACTATTCCCTTCTGCCCTGAGTTCATATTAATAATCTAGAAAGGTTTTGGAAGCTCAACGGACATCTGTACTGAAAGAAGGAAAGCTTTATGTTGTTACACTGCAAGCACACAATTCAATTCTGTTTACACCCTTGTACAACGGGCCCCTTCAAACAACCACACACATGGAATGGGGTGAAGGCACCGCCATGATCGGCGCACACGGAGCAGTCTGGGCTGGGACTTGAACTGGGGGACCGGTGGCCTTCCCAGCCCAAGGCCCCACCCGCTGAGCCACGGCTGCCCTGTATCTGTTTGAATATGAATTTATATGGCTTTGAGACGGCCGTTAACTGTTTTCAGAGGCTCCACCCTCTCAAGATTTCTGAACATGAGTGCAGCAGTACACAGACTCACAATGAAGAAGTCAGCTCCCCTCTGTTTGCGTCTTCTGTACACCATGTTTCCTCCGTTGTGGGAACTCCTCACACTTGGGCCGGTTGGACTTGTGCTGCGCTGGGGGGGGGGGGGGGGGCATTCGTGTCTGTCAACTGTTTATTACTTCTGTGATTGTTGCTTCTGTCCTCTTCCCGTCTTTCTGCCAGAAAAGGCAGAACATTCTGTAAAATGTGTGAAAACAATCACTATACTCTTGTACGACTTAAGGATCCCATTAGCTGTGAGATTTGTAACTGAAATAGGAGCTGAAAGGAGATTAGGAACTATGATTGTTCTTTCCTGCTGTGCAGGCACAACAGGATTCTTAGAATAAAACCGTGAGGTTTAAATGCAGCTCTGGGCTCCATTGCAGGTGCGTACTCTGGCCAGGACCGATGAGGCTCGAGGTCTTCTGTGGTTAATGGAGGAGGAGGCTGTTCAGCCTGGAGGCTCAGAGGAAACGATGCTGGAGAGACTCTTCAGCTACTACTGCTCTGCACTGGGGGAAAACAAAGGTGCGATCTCAATCCTGCTGTCTGCTGAAGCCATTGTCCAAATGATCCTACGAGTCGGTGGTGTGGCTGACTGGACCTTGAGGTGTCAAGAGGGAATAATGCCAGTCTCTGCTGTGTGCAGCAGGGCCCAGTCTGCTGCTGCGAGGCGAGAAGCCTCATCTCTTCCTCCTTGGACACAGCCATGGGACAGACTGGGTGGAGTACAACGCCCGGGGCTGGCTGAGCCATGCCAAGCACCACCCTGCAGCTCAGAATGCTGCCACGCTGCTGCAAGACTCCCAGAAGTAAGACCACCTAATCATGCACAGCAATCACACACGCATCACGGTAAAAGTGAGACAGTTGTTGTGTCTCAGCTGTGGCTCAGTTTGTAGAGCGGGTCGTATCAGTGGTCATTGGAGTGTGAATGTGAGTCTAAACTGAAGCTCTGTGGCACCGTCAAGGTGGAAAAGCGTTATATACAGGAGGTGCAGTCCATTTGTTACGTTGTGTTGTCGTGTTGTGTTGTTGTCGTGAAGGTGGAAAGGCGTTATAGACAGTAGGTGCAGTCCGTTTGTTACGTTCTATCTAATAAATATATTCATCATCATCATCATCACGTTTGCTGTGTGTAGCGAGGGCTGCAACTATTTGACGTCACCCAGAATGCATTGCGCGCGTGGAAACATGGCGGCCATCATGTCTCAATTTATGTTGTAAACAAAACAAATGTTATAACTTATAAGAACAGTGTATATATTTTTGTCGAGGCGTTTCCATAGTGGAGGTCCGTGGTTGTGTCTTTAGACTGATCAATATGTTCAATATGAATGGATTTTTTAACAAAATTAAACTCGCAGCGTTTCGGGTTTTACAGTACACCGTGGCATGAAAGTTGATCATGTGTTGGTGACTCCAGTATATCATCTGGCTTCTGCTCTACGCTGGATCATTGTAGTGTGGGGCTCTGTGGGGTTGAATCGGTTTAGGATCCAGCCTCGAGCGGCATTTCGAGGGGATGCCGTTTTCGCCAAATCTCTGTTCGTGGTCACACGAGCTCCCTGGAGGTTTTGGTTCCATTCTGTGGCTGTTTTGTTCGTGTATACAGATGTAGTCAATTCTTCTGTCGCCACAGAAAGAACATCAGTGGGCTGTTCATGGGCCGGGGGAGCGGGGCCACAGTGCTGTCGGGCTCCATCGCTGGTTTGGAGGGGAGCTCCCAGCTCGCCCTGCGACGAGCCACCAGCATGAGGAAGACCTTCACCACGGGTATGGCTGCAGTCAAGAAGAGGAGCCTGTGTATCCAGGTCAAACTGCAAGTGGTAAGTGATGTTGAAAAGAAGAAGAAATTACAGTTGTGGTAGTTTGAAATGTTCCATTAGGTGATTTCTTTTAGCATTTCTCAACTTTCCCAGTGAGAAACATCTTGACAGCATCAAACTCAAAATGTGCATCTCATTTAAAATCTAAAAATATATTTCTAATTTTCTGCATTTAAATGTCTCTTATTTTCAGTTAAATATGGGTTTCAGTGTTTTTTTAATCCATATTTGATTCTTCTTTACATTTTACGCTGGTCTGTATAAGTATTTAATATACGTGTTTGTGTAAGTGTGTGTGTTTGTTTTTTTGCAGTGTCATGTCATCTTCAAGAAGACATGACACTGTTCCACTGAATACTTTGTTGTTCCATCAACGAGCCGTCTCGAGCTTCACCTCCTCTCTTTGTAGGATGCTTTGATTGACATGGTGCGTCGCTCCAGGGTTCACTTCGTTCACTGCCTGTTGCCAAAAGCAGAGGCGGTGGGCGGAGGAGGCGAGCCCCGTGTGACTCACGGGCAGAGCCCCGACTCAGGCCTCATGACTTTGGACGTGGGCCTTCTCAGAGCCCAGCTCCGAGGATCAAAGCTGCTGGATGCACTGCGCATCTATAGACAAGGTACTTCTAGTACTATCTATTGCTAAACTTCACCAAAATCGGTTGACTCCAGGAATGAAAATAAATTCAAATATTCCTGCAACTTTTACCCATTAAAGAAAAATGAGGGTCGACTGGCGCTCGAGGTTCTGAAACTGTAAAACTCCATGTTTTGTAGAGGGTGCAGAAAGAAAGAACAGACTCTCTGCTTATGTCAGATACAATAGCATGAACCCGAGGGCGTGCGCCAACAAAATAAGTTGTTAGTTCAGGCACATCCAAGTAAAAACTCCCACACAGAATCAGCCAGCAGGTTTCCTCACTGATCAACTCGTGGGTCTGCAGCAGCTCCTCTGACCTGCTCCCTCTCCCCGCCTCCAGGATACCCAGACCACATGGTGTTCTCAGAGTTCCGCAGGCGCTTTGATGTCCTGGCACCAAACCTGACCAAGAAGCATGGCCGCCACTACATCGTCACAGACGAGAAGAGGGTGAGTGTCACCGGTTTAAACTGAGAAGAAATGAAGAATCAGAATCAGTTTATTGACATCGAGGGTTCACAGACGAGGCGAAGTCGTGCAACGTGTAACAGTAATGACAATAATAGATGCTAGCTCCAGCGCTATGCTGTAGCGTACAACCTAGAATAGACCAAGCTACAAAAAACGTACGAGTACAGAACACATCACAAAAACAGCAGCATCCGGAGTGGATCCACCGACGTGGAAGCAATAAATCTTTACCCCGTGGGGGTTCTGATGGTAATTTTACCTCCATGAGGAAATGTACATTCAGTGTGTAGTGCACTCTGGATATGTACCAGATGCTGTAAACCATGTGTTCCCTGCACTGGGTGGAATCAGGAGAACAAGCTGAGTCAGAAAGTAAAATATAACAATTCAAAAGTAATTCATGAAAGTCAAAAATAATCACCAGAAGTCAACAAAATAAATTAAACATCAGGGAGAGGATTACTGTGAGAATTCATGACAATGCTTGCTTGTGAAAAGCAAGACATTGCTGTGAAAACTTCCCGGCTCCGGCACGTGTGTCCACTGTTGTTGTGTCCTTGGGTAAGACACGTCACCCACATTGCCTGTGTGAATGTAGTGAGCGAGTGAATGTCGGCGTTGGTCAGGAGGGCCGATGGCGCAAATTGGCAGTCCCAGGGCAGCTGTATCTACCCCCGGGGCAGCTGTGGCTGCAACAGTAGCTTCACCAGCACCAAGTACGGAGTGAATGAATAATGCACCATGTAAAGCTTCTTCAGGTCTAGAAAAGCGCTCTATAAAACCAATGCATTATTATTGTTATGTTATTTACTGTTCCCGTCTCGAGGCCACAGAAAGCTATATTATAAACCGAAGGGAAGGAATTTAAAAATCTCTCTGTTCCCGGGTGGCACGGCGGCGTCGTGGGTAAAAAGCGTCTCCAAAAAATGAATCGCCCTCTACATCGAGCGTCTCATGACAACATTCCACCCAGTTGCAGTGTGGTAAATGTAGGGCCAGTGTAAATATAACTTTACTGTACACCCTCTTCTGCATCTATATTGATGATACTATCTCTTGTAATAGCTCAAACCGTGCAAAGGAGCAACACTAAATCAATATTTCCATTATTTTCCAGATTGGCTATCCTGGAGATTCAGTAATTCCCTTCTGCCCTGCACATTCTACTCTCTGTGGACAGAATGCCTTTATTCCTGCTCTCCCCTTTCAGCTGTCCTCTTCCTGTTCCAAGTGCGCTCTTGTGTGTAATTAATTATGATGGCAGCATACGGCTTACTGTGCTGATTAATTACTGGCAGTGGAAGGAGCTCTTTTCTCCTCCCTCCCCCGTTTTCTTGTCTCATTATCTTTCCCTTGCTTTTGTAAAGGACGCAGAGCGTTTTAGGAACATCCCTGAGCATATGATTAATGCCTTCTCTTTGTTCTCTCCAGGCAGTATGTAGCAGCTGTTCACAAAGGTGTGATTAGCCTTTATGAGTGGGAGGTGGGGCTGCTGGAAGAAAAGCACCTCTAAATTGAAGCTGCCCTCACCGATATGTGTCCAGTTAATGTCTCTTCCTCGTCCACTAAGCCTTTATTCATCATATTTACTGAAGCATTTCATTATAAAAGGGGAAGAAAGTGGCTTGTACTAAAACACACTACACTACTACTGCCAGTGAACGGGACAGCCCTTTGCACTCCTGCTATTTGATTTGATATATCAAATATACTCGAGCTTTTAAGACCAATGGGCGAACAGGAAATCCACCGCATCATATAAAACCCTTGTTAGTGTCCTGTCCTGTGTGAATGTGAAACTCAATATACAGAGCCTGCCTTGCCTGTTTAAATAAAATGACATTAAAAAGGCTCTCTCAGGTCAGCTGATCAGCTGAGTAAGGGTGTAGAAGCTTAGAGAGGCGCAGCGGGGCATTTAAAAGCAAATAAAATACATTTATGGGCAACCAGTGTAGTGAGCGTGTGCTCAAATGCTTTTGCCAATGTATCTGACTGTTTTTCCTGCTGGCTTCCAGGCGGTGAATGAGTTGCTGGAGTCGTTGGAGCTGGAGCAGAGCACCTACCATATGGGGCTCAGCAGGGTGAGTCATGCACGTGGCCAATTTTCATCTCATCATAGGATGCACATTTTTTCTCCGACAGTGACCGAGGCCATTATTACCTTACTCTGAACGTAAGACAAACATTAAACATTCCTATGATGCGAGAAACCTTGTATATTTCATCATAATTTTGTAATGTTTGTATTTTCTGTCCTGCTGTGTCTTTTCCTGTCTTTTGGGTCTTTCCTAAGAAGTTCTCAGTGAATTTAACACTTCCTGCAAAGATGCGTCTTATAATCACTTTCCTGGGAGGTTTTTAATGTTAACATGAGCTGTCGTGCAACTGTAGCTTCAGTGATCGGGAGAAGAGAAAAGTACAAATGAAGGTTAAACAGTGAATAAAAACAGAAGAACATTGTAATAAATTGTTTAAATGATAGTCTGAGTTCAGGACAGTAACAGTCATCTGAAGGACATAACCTCACGGAAACCTTGCTTAATTGATCTAATTCTGCAAAGCGCTGTCGAGTAATTCACAATAGAGAGAGACAAACATGGTTGTCCCCAGAGACTATGTATCTAGAACAAAAGTGAGTCATTATGATATATGATGCTTTTAGCAGTCCAGTGTCAGGGCATTGTGACTGTACAGTCAATATTGAAACCGTTTTACCCATTGAAATTCAAAGAGTACTGCAGCTCAAATCATCAGCAATGGAGATGAAAGATGCATGTTTTAAGATGAGGGTGTTCTGATCATGCTGGCAGGATCGCCAAAGGAGCTCAGACAAGGAAGAGATTAACAATATCTGGGCAGCACTGAGCGCACCTTTCTAACAGCAAAAAACTTCAACCAATCTACATTTCAAATTATTCAGTACCGGCCATTTTCAGCTCAGCCATACGCTGATACCAGCTGTTTTTGCTCATTTTGTCCTATATTTCAAGACCCACAGAATATTGAGTACTATGACTATGTACACAACAAACCTACCGAATGAAAGATCAAAGTGTCTTGACATGTATATGTCACGGTCGCGAAAGTATGGATTTATTTGGATGTATATATATGTTTTGGTATTGAATGAGTTAAAGATATGTCATACTTTTCTAATTTCCTGGATTAAACTATGTAAACTAGCACGGAACATATATGTAGTTTAGCTCCAATTTAAGGTCTTGTAGAGAGACGATTACAAGCGGGCATGTTTTACAGAAAGGTCAATTACCCCCTGATAAGTAAAGAATGTCTGATGTTGTCCAAAATACCTCCCCTGCAGGTATTCTTGAGAGCGGGAACTCTGTCTAGGCTGGAGGAGCAGCGGGACATTCAAACCAGGAGAAACATCACTCTGTTCCAGGCTGCCTGCAGGGGATACCTCGCTAGACATGCCTTCAAAAAGAGGAAGGTAAGCTGCAAAGAAGTTTTGGATTGCTTTGACAGATTTGAAGAACTAATCTATGATGTTGCATTCCTTTAGTCACATTTGTACTGTAATTCTTATAAGTATACTTGGCCAATAAAGCCAAGAGTTATGAAGCTGATTAATACTCAACAGAAATCAGTTTAAATCAGTTTTTTTTTAGTTCATTTGTGCTGTTTGTGCTGAATGTTGTTATCTCCGCTGAGGAGGATTATGTTTCTTCGCCGGCGTTGGTTTGTTTGATTTTTAGCAAGATAAGTCAAAATGTTATGGACAGAGCTTGATGAATTTTTTAGGAAATGTCGGGAATGTTACCAGGAATATATTATTAAATTTCAGTAATGATCCAGAAGAGATTCTGGATCCTGGATCACTTTGAAAATTTCATTAATATTGCAGTCAATGGAACTTCAAAATTTGTTCCTCAATATCTCGGTTGATAATGACCGATGTTTATGGAATTTGACTCAGTCATGTAGGATGGGGGTCTCTATCTCACCACCAAATTTAATCTGGATCGGATCCAGACTGAGGTCAGAAAAAAAAGCTACTTTTCTTGTGTTTATGTATGACAGATCCAGGATCTGGCCATCCGCTGCATACAGAAGAACATAAAGAAGAATCATGGCGTCAAAGGCTGGCCCTGGTGGAAGCTTATGACCACAGTAAGACCTCTGATAGAGGTGCAGCTAACGGAGGAACAGATCCGTGGCAAAGATGTGAGTGTACACAAACACACACTATCTGTAAACAAATGAAAATATGCTGTGTAATGTATTTTTGGTATCTTGTGTATGTCAGAGACATTTTTGTTTTCTGTATCTTCTGCCTCAGGAAGAAATCCAGCAGCTAAAGCAGAAACTGGAGAAGGTTGAGAAAGAAAGGAATGAGCTGAGACTCAACAGCGACCGCCTCGAGAGCCGGGTAAACGCCCAAACTAAAGGACAGGTGTACTGAGGACAATGTGGGATGTGTCTAAGGCTGATGGGAAAATGAATCTTAGATATAAGACATTCTGGATATTTTCTATTTATGCAAGTCAGACGAGCTGTGATGAGCATCGTTTCATAGCCTTAGACAACGGTTTGGCTGAATCGTTGCTGCATGTAAAACGACACATGCTACACAAATACAGCTGGTCCTCACTTAACGACAGTTATGTAAAAGCGATTTCTTGTCGCTAAACACAGTTACATTTCGGAAAGCCCTTCGTAACTCCAAGTCGTTGTTAACCGAGAAGGTTGTTAAGTGTATAGTTCCTCGTATAAATTACTACATGAACTCTGATAGTAAGCGGTGTTGGCGACGCACCGCTTTCCCCTCACCCCTAACCCTAGCCCAGAGTACAGGGACATTTTACAGTTAAAACGCACTCGTCACTGTGTGTGTTCATGTATTTTGTCAGATCACAGAGATGTCATCAGAGCTGGCTGATGAGCGGAACACTGGGGAGTCTGCCTCCCAGCTGCTGGAGACTGAGACCTCTGAGCGACTCCGTCTGGAGAAGGACATGAAGGACCTGCAGGTAGAGACGCCAGACATACTCAGACACACCTGGATAAGATGAATGTTGGTTGTTCTTTGCAATGTTCTAGAGCAGGGGTCCCCAAACGTTTTCCTGTGAGGCCCACATAACTTGTCCCTTCTCTGATGGGGGGGCCAGAGTCAATTTGTAACAGAAAAAGTGTGACGATCGTAGGGGCGCCGAAACGTAAACATTTATTGTTTTCCATTGTCCATGGAACATTAACTTTCTGGTTGTATGTGATCATCATTAAAATCAGCCCAAACGAAAGGAGGAATGCTTTTCTTCAGAATATTAATATATTCTCCACCGTCAATATTATTTTTAGGAAACAAAAGATCAAATTACTGACCCCTCTTAAATGCACCCCGTGCCATTACTGACCATTACATACTACAGTGGTACTTTATGGAGCAGTTATGTCGACTGAAATTCTCCTTGTGCTGTGGGAAAATGTTCAGCCGAATATTAGACTGTAGTCTGAGTTGAACTGTGTGTTGCTTCGGCAAAATATCTACTATCCGTTTACATGCTACGTACTTGCGACGTAGGACTGTTGGATCTCCTAACAGCCACAACTCCGTTTCACAATTGACAGAAGGGCCCAAACAATTTTGTCCACATGTGTATTTGGGCTGCAGAAAACCCATAGTACTCATGTCAAATTATATAGAGACAGGCTTTGCTTCTTCTGTCATCCACCAGGTCAATTTTGAGGGCGTGAAGAAACAGATGGAGTCTATGGAGATGGAGGTGATGGAGGCTCGACTTCTCAGGGCTTCGGAATTCAATGGAGAGATGGATGACGACGATTCAGGTTAGTCACGCTGCTTCACTCCGACATGCCTCAACATAATGCCACGTGCCACAAAACCAAGATACCCTGGGGCACGCAAAGGGATGCAAGTACATTTGCTAATTACACAATGTTGGGCAGTGAGTGTGAAAATCTAAATTATATAGGACGGGACTGTTGTATTGGATTATCATTTTTTGAGTGCTGATTATATTCCAGACAAAGAAACTGGGGATGAGAATGTGGTCAATATATATATATTAACGTTATATTAACATAATTTCAACACTTTGTTAATTTGCTAAATAATCTGTTGCAAAACCTTAATGAACCAACAACATGTTTATCAGTCTGAACACATACTTGGCATTAGTCTTGTTTTTGTTCCCAGAATGATCTGGCTGCACGCAGCCCCTCTTGGACATCGATAACAGTAGTTCCCTCCTGGGTGGAGGTGCAGGAACTGCAGGCATAGTGTCCAATCGACATTTATTCCAAAGCCAAGTGAATTCAAATGTGAAGAAGTACATTGTTAGTGGTTCACTTCGAAGTACACAGAGGAAGAATTGCTTTCCAGGCACCCTGGAGGAAGACTCTGAGATGTCTTTATGCAGACTTTGTGATTGTAGAACTGGTTTGAAGTGTCTCCATTTATGCTGCTTAAATCGTAACAACTTTACTTCTTCTTTCCATATATATATATATATATATAATACACATCAGATAATATATGTATATGAAAGATATGCATTAAGTGCTATGTGCTTTTGTGACAGGAGGAGAGTGGAGGCTAAAGTACGAACGAGCTATCAGGGAGATAGAATTCACCAAGAAGAAACTGCAGCAGGAGTTTGATGACCAACTCGAGGTGGAGCAGCAGAATAAGCGACAGCTGGATCGGAGGGTGAGTAAATTCACGCATACACACTTTTTCAGGAAAGTATTATTTAATCCTTGTGCTCCATCTTGATACATGACGAACATGCAGATCGTCTCTCTTTACAGTAATGTAAAATTCATTGATTCTGATTTTATGTATTGAAAGTCAGACTAAATATTCAACCCTGGGAGGGGTTAAATGTATCCCTTAATTATTCTAAGGTGTGTTCGGTGGATCAAACGCAACAGTGTCATCTCTAATTCCCTTCCACCTGGTACAACTGCGTAGTACTGCTTATTTAATTTAATGTGGGACATAGAGTTAGGGTTACCTAACAGCAGCATTGATAAGTGTCTCCATCGTCTGTGCCATTTACGCACAATGACTTGCAACTCAACACTGATGATTTAAATATCCCAACATAACAAGAGGTTCTGAAGTTAATTCCTCTTTTCTCTTAGCCTTCTCCTCCCTTCTCCCGCCTGCAGGTGTGGCGAAAATAGTAGAGCAGAATTTGATGGTGTTACGACAAATAATGTGCATCTAACTCAGGAAAGGTTGGATAGATGCTTCGAGAATGACACGCGTCCGGTCTCCAGCCTCGAACGCAACATGCAGCCCAAGCGTGTGGATACTATGGAGACGGATGTTTCCTCAGACTTGTCTAAATCGTCAGTGGACACGTGTCTCCAGTCCTGATTTACCAGCTCCTTTCTGAGATGCTCAATGGCTCTGTCTGTTATTGGTCTAATTAGATTCATTTTTGTCTCCCTGCTTTTGTGTATTTTGGTTTCTAAGGTGACGGATATAAATATAGGCAGATGGCCTCCAGTTATTATTTGTGAATATACGATCGATACGTGCAGCAGTAGTTGCAGTACTCCTACTAGTGTGGTTGAGGGTACGAACCCAAACAGGCCTTGAATATATCGGTATTTGTTCCCGGGGGTCTGCACACACAGCTTACAATTATATTTTTGAATTTCTCAACGTTAATTTCCACTGAGACACATTCCATAATATTTTCTATTGTAAATAACGTGTTTTTGACTCAATATAAAGTCAGACACCACCTCTTTTGTTTAACCCTTTGATCTGGACCGTTGAGGGCTGCTCTTTATTGAGCCATGTCTCTACTGCTACGATTGAGAACTTTTTATTGCACCGTTTCAAGCATTTGTGGATTTTTGAGTTATTTGCACCGAGAGTTCTCCTGTTAAAGTGTAGAATAGAAAATGTTCCATCTATATTGCTGCTGGTAAATTGTTCCTCTGTAGGGTAGTTACTTTGTTGACTCATGTTTTGACGAATGGGAGTGTCATGTTTGACTGTGTTTCAGCCTTGCTTGCTTTCAGGTTGTCACACGTCACTTTTATGGGCAGGCTTTGATGTTTAAATTCTGATTTGCTTTATGCATGCAGATCAGTGACCTGCAGGCTGATAATGAGGAGTCCCAGCGAAACCTCCAACAACTGAAGAAGAAATCCCAGAGACTGACAGCTGAACTGCAGGACACCAAACTTCACCTCGAAGGCCAGCAGACCCGCAACCACGACCTGGAGAAGAAGCAGAGGAGGTTAGTGGGCACAGTCACGCTTTAGCATTTAACTTCACGTAATTATATATACCCTTAATCTGACCATACAATGTGGATATTCTAATGGTGTTGCTAGAATATCGATCATACACTATATTGCTAAAGGTATTGGCTCAGCTATCCACAGGTGTATAAAATCAAGCACCGAGGCATGAAGACTACTTTAACAAACTGGGTCGTTCTCACAAACTCCGGAATAGCAGCGTGATGCAATAATAGAATAGAAGAGAAAGCCTTCATTGTCATTGCATAGTGGATCTACAACGAGATTCGGAGCGCTGCTCCGTTTGGTGCTTTGGTGCAATATAAAAAACAAATAGCAGCAGAAAAACAACACCAATTGAAAGTGATAGACAGTAAAATACAGATAGAAAGTCCAGTTCTTTGCATTGAGTAACTGAACATTAGGTCAGGGAGGCGGCAGTATTGCACTTAGTTTGTAACACATTGTCTACCTTCACATCACAACTTGCACATGGTGAGTCATTATATTATTTAGAGCACATGTTGCTTTTTGTTCAGAGCGCTGATGGCTCTCGGGGAAAAAACGGTCCCTGAGTCTGTTCTGGTCTTGTGCAATAAGTCCAGCCCTGAAATGTCCTCACCACTAAATATTCCACAATCAACTTAGTAGCACTAGAACAAAATGGAAGCTATCAGATTCAACAGCAAGTCAGTCGTGTAAAATCACAGTGGATGTTGAGGAGATTCTCAACCTTCTAGCTGCAGCCCTCCAAACGTCCTGTCATCTTCGGATTAGCTCAAGAACAGTGTACAAAGAGCATCGTGGACTCTAGGACAGCGGAGGCGTGTTCACTATCTCTTCTATATTAGCACAGATGCTAATATAGAAGAGATATGACCTTGTATAGCAGTTTTGGACCGTACAGCTTCAGATGGCAATTCTTGAAAGACATATGGACAAACTGAATAGGGGAGACTAAAAATCCAGCATGCATTAATGTTCTACTTCTTTTGGAGATGGAATGTTTTTCTTTTACAAACTTTGCACCTAAACTGTAATCGGAGTATTAATAGTGTTTCATTTAAGTGGTTTGAAACTATTAATCGGTCCATTTGTTTGAAGGTTTGACAGTGAGCTGAGTGCTGTCCAGGAGGAGGTGCAGAGAGAGCGAAGCCTGAGGGAGAAACTCGCCCGAGAGAAAGACATGCTAAGCGGCGATGCTTTCAGCCTCCGACAGCAGCTGGAGGTTTGTATCTGTATGCGCCAGGCTTTGTCCCAACACTGTGGAATTGTCAAATCGTGTGTGTGTGTGTGTGTGTGTGTGTGTGTGAGAGAGAGAGAGAGCGAGCAATCATGACCCCAGGTAATCCTGGATTTATTTAATCCACTCAGTAGAAGTGAAAAAATAATTCAGAATGCAGCCTCATGGTACTACGGGTAGTGCGGTTAGCAGGAGCTAACGTAGCATTGCCAGTTTCTCCCTTGTGCCGATCCCAAGCCCGGATAAATGCAGAGAGTTGCATCAGGAAAGAAATCCGTAAATCAGAAAGTCATAGCGGATCGGTCGAGGCCCGGATTAACAACGACCCCCAGCAGCGTCGTTAACCCACGGGACGCTGCTGACAAGGATTACTGTGGGTCGCGGACAGACGATGAAGAGGAGGAAGACGAGCGCAACAGCAACGAGAGAAGAGGGAATGGAAGAGTTTAGGACAGAGAGTAGGGACTTTGAATGTTGGAACGATGACGGGAAAAGCTCGAGAGTTGGTGGACATGATGATGAGGATGAAGGTGGATGCGTTGTGGCAACCCCTCACGGGACAAGAAGAAAGTACAGTAGTAGTAGAAGTGAAAAAATAACTATCCATTTGTTTATAATTCTATAAATGTGAACATAAATAATTACCGAGTTGTAAGAACATTGTACTCTAGATTTAATTTCAGTCTGCTGGAATAAATGCCCACATCCACGATCAATCAGACAGACTCATGAATATTTGTTGACTAAATATGTTGTTGTTTTTTGACGTCACCTGCACTTTATCAAGAAATTCACAAATATAGAGTTGAAAAATCTTGGATCTGCATCCAGACCTGATGATTTAACTTAAAGATGTATGTTTTATGTAAACTGGTGTCTGTAGGGCTGAGCTGTCCATGTCCATGTCTAGACAGCTTTTAGGCTTTTAGTTCCTGAGTTCTTTTCACGTAAACCTCGCCGGTACTTGCTGAGCAGGCCGACTGCTCATCCGTCATCCACGCATATATGCTGTTTGTCTCAGGTTTGCGCTCTAATTTCCTGACCATCCTCCACCCCTCTGTTCTGACTGGAACTGTTTGTCGCGCAGGACAAAGACCTGGAAGTTTGTGCAGCCAACCTGAAGCTCGACCAGCTGGAGGCTGAGCTGCAGGACCTCAACTCACAGGAATCCAAGGATGAGGCATCACTTGCCAAGGTCTTTTAAATTGTTCATCATTGTTCCATATATTTATTGCTGGACCTTTGCTGTAATGCAGAAGTGTTGCTAGCAACACAGCACGTCAAGGCATCCGGTCTCTTTTACGTACCATCGCACGGTAGAAAAGCAAACGATCAGTACCACGAAAGGGACGATGGACTTTATGACAACTATTCATATTTTGTACTGTCTTCATGCCCTATCTGTTGTTCAGGTGAAAAAGCAGCTTCGTGACATGGAGGCAAAGGTTAAGGACCAGGAGGAGGAGCTAGATGAGCAGGCCGGCACGATCCAGATGTTGGAGCAGGTACAGACATCACACCGTGTGTATAAAACGTTCAGCACGGTTATAGTTGTTCAAGCTGCATGTCCTCGTTGAATAGGGCAGCAGCCAGGGACTGGGAGATATTAAATAATGCATACCTTTTGTATTTTTCCATTAACCTTAATAATGCAAGATTCTTCCCCTGAAAATCAAAACTTTCCATAAAGCAAATAAGAGACATGAAGTAACCATTACAATGAAAAAATAAAAGCATTCTCCTCTTTTTCTCTTGATTGAGGAAAACCTCAAATTGGTGAGGTTTAGTTTCTCATTGCTTTGTAAAACATTGATTGTTGACGCGATCAGAAACGGATGAATTTGTTTTGGTGTCAACCAATGAGGAGTTGTGGAATCGGGTCGACAGTTCAGAGGATCAGCAGCAAAGATGGTAGCAATATACAGTACACCAAATATCTGTGAGAAACTTGGAGAGAATTCAAAAACACAACTTGAGCAATGATTGAAGTTTACAATGTGTGTATTTCTGCCAGGCTAAACTGCGTCTCGAGATGGAGATGGAACGTCTGCGTCACAGCCATTCCAAAGAGATCGATAGTAAAGACGACGAGGTGGAAGACATCAGGCAGGCCTGTAGCAAGAAGGTAAGGAGCTTCATTTCACACAAATGGACTTATTTTGATACCACCTTCAGTTTGAAATGGCTTGGCTTTGTTTTCAGATGTTGATGTAATGAATAATAGAATAGAGAGGAAGGAACGGTAAACAAACAGACACAAGGGATTCCCTTTGGTTAAAACCTGAAGTTATGCTGCAGTAACTGAAATGCTGTATAAACGGAGCCACTTGCATTAAAGCAGCTCCGAGCTCCTGATTCTATTGTAATATTCCTGCCTTCATGGCTCACAAGAGGCCGAGTCCGCGTCGAAGGACTGGACCCACCGAAGACTTGTGAAAGGGGGGGGGGGGGCGTTTAGTTTCTGCCGTGCTAGTACTACCGAATCGTGCTTAGCGTTTCTGCACCTACAGCTGGACAGAGCAGCTTTGAACCTGTCTTAGGTGTGTGTCTCGGATTAAGATGTGTTGTCTTTTCAAATAACTTTAACATAGAACAAATGAAACCTGTGCGTGTGTTTGTGTTTGTGTGTGTATGTGTGTGTGTGTGTGTGTGTGCGTGTGTGTGTGTGTGTGTGCGTGGGTGTGTGTGTGTGTGTGTAGCTGAAGCAAATGGAAGTCCAGGTTGAAGAAGAATACGATGAGAAGCAGAAGGTGCTGAAGGAGAAGAGAGAGCTGGAGTCTAAGCTTCTGTCAGCACATGACCTGGTAAACGCACACATGCACACACACGTGCACACTTTTACATTAGCAGAGTGGGAGGCACATCTTGTGTAAAGGTAGTGGGCTCTCCCTTCGCAGCATGTGATATGTGGCCATGCTACAGCATAAAGGCACTCACCTTTGAACAACCATGGAATCTAAAATGTTTTCTGATGCACAGATAACAGATTCATATAAAATGAGTGTCTGTGACAACATGAATTATATGAACTTGTTACTCATGTTGGAAATGATGCTGACGCCACCTCAGAGGAGGAAATCCAGAGAAATCGTTCAAATTAATTTTCTAAAATCAGAGTAATTCACATCCTTTGACATCAGTGCGCACGTGCAGGAATTTCCCTTTGGGATTAATAAAGTGTTCTGAATAGAAGATAAAATACTACATTGTATATTTGGATTTGATACCGTGTATATGGTTCATTTCGGATTGGGTGTCAATAGTTACTCCCTGACCTGTCAAAGGAGTCGTCGATGCTGATTGCAGCTGTTTCTCAGGTACGAAGTGGTGACATAGACACTGAGAAGCGTTTGAGGAAAGACTTGAAGCGAACCAAGGCTCTGCTGGCTGATGCCCAGATCATGTTGGACCACATAAAGAACAATGCACCCAGCAAAAGGGAGATCGCCCAGCTCAAGAACCAGGTACAGCCATGTTGGCGCCACTGCATGTAGACGCACCGCTTCAGCTGCAAAGGCCGAGTACGAATCTTAGCGGTTGGACCGATGCTAAAATCCAGGCTAGAGATGTGTCACTCGCGCCACGATGGCTCGAGTGTGACGTTTACGCGAGCAGATAACCGACTGACTGGGTCTACATGACACGCCCAGAGGCTCAGGTGGTCGGGCGAGATGTCGACGAGAGACAAAGCCACTTCCAGTTGAAAAGGAAGTTCAGAGTTGATTGCAAAGTTACATCCTTCTTCTTGTTTGTGTCCGTTCCAGCTGGAGGAGTCCGAGTTTACCTCTGCAGTTGCTGTTAAAGCTCGTAAGTCTATGGAGGTGGAGATTGAAGATTTACATGTTCAGATGGAGGACATCTCAAAAACCAAGCAAGCGGTAAGTCCAGCGCTGTCCATCCGTCTCTTAGTCTATAAAAAGTCATTATACTCCAGTCATTTTATGCTTCAACGCATGTGTCACGATAAAGCATAAAAATATCACGATATTGGTTTTAGGCCATATCGTGCAGCCCTGTGTCAAATCATAGCCTTCAGCCAGAAATCAGGGCTTAGAGGGCACAGCTGTTCTCTCACAGCTCATCCCCGTCTTCTAACATTCTCCAGTTCTTTGGGTGAGCGTTAGGGTTTCCCTGTAAAACACACATTTATCAGTGCCCATCATTCTGTCTATATACTGTATTGTAGTAGCCATGGTCCCATTCGGAGTAAATGAATGGGACATCCATCCAACTCATCTTTACATCTGTCGAGAATGTAGAGAGCCAAGGTCCCATACCAGGAACCCTGTTAAGAAGCAATGAGACATTCACTGGGTGCCAATTGCTCAATTCAACCCCTACGGAACAAAGCAGAACCGCATCCCCACACGTCTTATTGAGTGTTTGGGCCTCTGTTCTCTGGCATGGTTGACGTTTTGAATAATATAGGCCTAAGACAGCAAATGCAACTTGTTTTGTAAGTGTTGTGGGTCAACAGAAGGTGGAAAAGGAAGGAAGCCTGCAGCGATGAGTAGTTTGTGTTCAAATGGTTTCCTTGAAGATGACCTCTGCAGCACGCATTCAGCCTGCTGGGAAAGTCAGAGGTTTGGAAGGATGATGACAGACGTTGTTATTGCGTAAATACAGGATGGAGTCGGACCACATCACACCGCAATTTAACAAAGATGAAGTCATGCAAATAACGTTTCTTGTAGCTACTCTGGCGTTTTTTGCTCTCCTGAAGTTCTCTCACCATAATTGCAGTATTTTGAGAAAATTGTCTCGCATGTTTTGGACAGCTTTATTTTCCAACATCTGAAAAGAAAAAAGCGGCCGGGACATAAAGCAAAGCGGCAAATGGGGCTGACAGCTTATTGTTAAATGTGGTGCTCGTGGCTGCTGCGTGATTTCAAAGCTCCATCTCAGTTTCCCTACTTGGCAGAAATGGAGCTCCTTTCAAACCCGTCATCTTTCAACGAGGCCAATAGTAGATCTAAAAAAAAAAGGGAGGTGTAATATGTAAATGAATTTGCCCCAGATTCCACACGAATATCTTTACTCACTGAAATGCACCTTGTTACGTCTCAGCCTTGGGCGGCATTAATAAAAACAGAATAAATACCTCTCACACCTCATACAATCAGGGGTGGACGAAGAGCTTAATTTAAGATTCAGATTTTTTTACACTTTTTTAAACAGAAGACAATACTTAAGTACCGAAAGTAAATCATACAGTGAATCATAATTTTGCATCTTCAAAAATAATATATATATATATATATATATATACACGACCGTTTAAATGTTTAGGGTCACCCAGGTCTTTTCCATCGCTTCTCTCAGCAGCTAAACTGTGTTCAGCTGTGCTAACATGACTGCAGAGTTTTCTACTCATCATTATCCTTCTGACGCAACGAGCAAACACGTGGTACCATCAGAACCCTGCAGTGATGCTGCTGGAGATGGACCTCTCGACACCGATGCAGATGTTGCACCAAGAACCAAACATCTGCAGCTGGAATAGTCATTTACTACGTTAGCAATGTAGAGCATGTATTTCTGAGTACCGGTAGTTTAAAGTTAGCATTGAAAAAAACAGTGCTTTTCTTTCAAAACAAGGACATTCTAAGTGACCCCAAACGTCTGAACGGTCGTGTGTATATAAAGATCAGAATACTTCTGAAGGTGCATAATGCCTTTTAGATTGTTCCTGTTCAGTTTATGGTTTAACTAATCCAGACCAGAGTAACATTCACAGCTAATGATTGAGCTGTTTGAAAGGAACTCAGCCACACAAATGTCCGAGGACATGCCGCTGCCTTTTTACCGATCACAACTAATTCTCTGTTCGATATTCAACTAAAAGTTCCACCAAGATCAATTCCCACTCCCAAGCAGCAGGCGGCGCCTCGCATGGAATGAATGTATAGGTGCTATATGAATACCGTAGTTCATTTACCAGTATGAACGAATGCGATTAGTGTCGTATTTGTAAAATATACTAACAAAAACATTTGAGTTAAAACGAAACAAACGTTGAAGCGCAGTGCCTGTGTTTGTCGCTTTAAACCTGTTCTGTTGGATTTGGTTTGGGCCCGTCAGCTGGAGGAGCAGCTCAGTCGTATTCAGAGAGAGAAGAACGATCTGCAGTCGAGGCTGGAGGAGGACCAGGAGGACCTCAACGAGCTGATGAAGAAGCACAAGGCTGCCGTGGCCCAGGTCTGTCAGGAGTGTCATTACGCAGCTGTCGCCTTGAAACTTTATCAATCATTGGGTTTTACATGAAGCTACGGGAATAATTCACTTATGAGACGTTTTCAAAAGGCTGGTCACACCCTTCATTTTCCTGTATCACCATGGTTACCAATCAACGTTAGGGATTGGATCTGAACATCCCTAATCAACGACTACCGGTAACTTCATTTGAACATTCCCAGGTTACAGTTCATGATTGCTTTGACACATTTGGCTGAGTCCGCCATCATATCACAGATGGATGAGAGTGACTGTCAAGTATCAATAGCAAAAATATACCCAATAAATCTTATTAAATGTTAAAATCCATGGATCAATCTTACTTTGAAAATGAATCCATTCCTTCCGACTTTGTCATTTTGGAGACGCTGTAGTGTTTGGCACCCCCCAACCTTGGGTCTTGATGGGGCCCCCCCCACCCTTGGGTCTTGGTGGCGCCCCTCCACCCTTGGGTCTTGATGGCGCCCCCCCACCCTTGGGTCTCGATGGCGCCCCTCCACCCTTGGGTCTCGATGGCGCCCCTCCACCCTTGGGTCTCGATGGCACCCCCCACCCTCGGGCCTTGATGCCGCTGTGTATCCAGCTGGGCAGCGTGTGGAAATGATGCAGCAAAAGCCTCCATCCTTCCTTCCGTTCCTTCATAAATTAAAGGATGGATGTTCTTCCACCAGCTCCAAACGAATCCATCTAATGTCCCAGTGGGACGCCTGTCTCAGACTTTCATTGTTTGTTGGATGTTTTCCCCAGGCGGAAAATGTAAGGTGCATTTACCTGTCTCGGTAATGTCACCTTGATCAGCCTGATTTTCTCCATCTTACTCTTTGGTTCTCAGAGTTGGCTTGATAGCATCGAGTAGAATCATGCTGCTGACTGATGTCTGTCTTTTGTCTCTGCTGTCAGTCTGCCCAGAACCTGGCTCAGATCAGTGACCTCCAAGCGCAGCTGGAAGAAGCCCTCAAGGAGAAGCAGGACGTTCAGGAGAAGGTAGATCCTCCTTGTCTTCTCTCAACGTATCACAGATGTCGCAGGGAGAGACCCAAAGAGGAGACTGAGAACCGGAATCAACGCTTTACAGAATGATTATTAAATGATCTTCAAGTTCCTGGAAAGCAGAATTTGTTAAATAGTGTGTTAAAATGTGATTAGTTCACTGTGCACAAAAGCCTGTTGAAGCCTGTTGTTTTTACCTGTAAGCTATGACTTCTTCTTTGGATCACACTTAAAAGTCCCATATTCTACCCTTTCTCCACAAGTTAACGCAGTTCCCAGACACTTGTATGAAATTTCCGTGAGCAATAAGAGGACTCGTAGCACCAGCATCTGGAAGCTCTCAGTTTTATGCTCGCATCTCAATGCAAAATATTGCTTGCAAGTGGGCTCATATCTCGGAACGCTGAATGTCAAAGCGTTCGTATGTCGAGGTTTTACTGTACTTCCTTTTTTTGCTGATAGCACTTGCATGGTGGGAATAACCGTTTCAGATTATTTCTCTTTTTAGTCCTTGTATGGGCCTGTCTATTGGCATCTCTTTCCCACATTTCTCTTTCCAAGGTAATTTTATTCCAGCTAATATCTGGCATACGTATTGTGGCATAAAAATGTTTGTGTGTCTTAGATGCAAGCCTTCCAGAGCCAGTTGGAATTCCAGGAGCAGTCCATGGTCGAAAAATCACTTGTTAGCAGGCAGGAGGCCAAGATCCGTGAGTTCGAGTCGAAGATGGAGTTTGAGAAGACCCAAGTCAAACGTCTGGAGGTGAGAGCTGAAGACTGAAGCGCTGCTGCTGGTGGTGGGAGGCCTGTTAGTGGCATCGGTTTGACAGCAGGGCTACGGGACGACTGTACTATGCATGTCTGACTGACCACTTGTTTTCAATGCTAACTTTAAACTACTCAGAAATACATGCTCTACATTGCTAACGTAGTAAACGACTATTCCAGCTGCAGATGTTTGGTTCTTGGTGCAGCAGCCCAGTCGGTGTCTAGAGGTCCATCTCCAGCAGCATCACTGCAGGGTTCTGATGGTACCGCGTGTTTGCTCGTTGCGTCAGAAGGATAATGATGAGTAGAAAACCTCATGTTAGCACAGCTGAACACAGCTTAGCTGCTGAGAGAAGGGATGGAAAATACCTGGGTGACCCCAAACGTCTGAGCCCGAACTCAAGGAGCTGCCTACGACTCATCTTTTCAAACAGATATATATTTCCAGATAATGATTTGTATTATACGGATCCCTACAAAGTCAAGCGAGTATGAAGCAGATCCATATTAGAATTCTGATCAGAGAAATTCTTTACAGCCTTGTCAGATGTATTTGCTGTGTAACTGTCCGAGATACAATCGTATAGTCGCCGTCCTGTGCGCCACTTGCAGAGCCTCGTAGCTCGTCTTAAGGAGTCCCTGGAGAAGCTGACGGAGGAACGCGACCAGCGTAGCAGCAGTGAGAATCGAGAGAAGGAGCAGAACAAGCGTCTGCAGCGACAGATCCGTGACCACAAAGAGGAGATGGGTGAACTGGCGAAAAAGGAATCCGAGGCAAATCGCAAGAAACACGAGCTGGTGAGGATGTGCGGTGTCGACACTAAATACGCAGTACTCAGACTAAGCAGTACTCTCAGACTAAGCAGTACTCTCGGACTAAGCAGTACTCTCGGACTAAGCAGTACTCTCGGACTAAGCAGTACTGCAGACACTGCATCGTCCTCCTTTTGGTCCCGATGAGCTGACGTGTTTCTCCTCGACAGGAAATGGACATTGAGAGCTTAGAAGCTGCTAATCAGAGCCTTCAGGCAGACCTCAAGCTGGCCTTCAAGAGGATCGGTGACCTCCAGGCAGCAATTGAGGATGAGATGGAGAGCGATGACAATGAAGACCTCATCAACAGGTACGTGAGATGAACTTCCAGCTTTGGATTGTCTCAAAGTCCTTAATAGTGAGACCTGAGTATGTGTATTTAGGTTAACAGGCGTCAACATGAGAACAAGATGAAGCCATTTTACTGACGCTGACGATTATGAGAGTCTGTGCTCTTCAGAGAAAAGCCCACCGAGGACGATATTATAGTTCAGGATATTGCATTAGCTAGTATCCAAAGTGTGGATCCTGGAATGCAGTGCATGTTGTGTCGGCCACGTTCAGGTCCAGCCGATCGAGGATCGACTTCATCCCAGTGTCCAAGATTTTAACGTTAGTTTACTCGGTTTGCTTGAAAATAAACTATAAAATATTTTCAGCGTTTTTGTAACTCGTAATTTGATAAAAGTGTTGCTCCTGTAGAATGATGCAGATCTTCATCGAGCAGGCCCTCGGCCCTCAGCCCTCGGCCCATTACAACCCAGCCGCAAAGGCTGGGGTGTAATATATACGAGCTGTATGCCTTTAGTCAGGTACTGGGGTCTTACGTTCACACTGAGCTTGGCTGGGCCTGTAAAAACCATGATGCTGTTCCAAACGGCTGGCGAGGACACAGAATGCTGCTGTGATGAAAGGATCCAGCTTCTCATTCAAAGAGCTTTAAAGTGTTTCTGAGCATCAGACAACTGGTCAGACATTGAGAGGTCAGTTCTGCTAAGCTACGTAGCACCCTGATGCCATTTGTGTACGTTGTAATTGTGCTTATGCTTCTAAAAACATGATGCATGTGATTCAAACAACTTTCCCAGAAGTACTTTGTGTTATCACAGCATTCTATGAGACCCATTCACATGTCATGTTTTAATTTGATTCTCATTTCCTGTTTTTCTTTTGTTGTTATTATTGTCTGTTGCTCCGCCCCGACATCATAGTTTGCAAGATATGGTGACAAAGTATCAGAAAAGACAGAACAGAACGTGAGCAATGGGTTTTTTTCCTCGCCACTGGAAATGATGCAACATTCCACAGTCTACACGTTGTGTTAAGATAACAGAACAAATAGCCAGAACGGTTCTCTGGGTTCAGTTTGGTCCAGTTCATCCTCTCTGACTGTCACAGTGGAGAGAAAAAGGGAATACATTCTAAAGAGGAACTTAAAAAGCAGCCTTTTTCTGCCTCCTTCCTGAATCCGTACATTTTAAGACATGTCTTGCCGTCAGGTCTTCAGACTCAGAGACGTGTGCAGAAATACCGTGAATGTAATGGAGGTCTTCCTCTGAAGTGTGAAGGCTGAGGGATCGTGCATCATTTTACAGTGCTGGGATCCCTTTGTAACACCACTTTACTGTTCATTGCACGCCCTCACATGTTGAGATGCCACTGACGGTCTCCTCCTCAGCATGCCGCATGACCCCCTCCTCAGTGTGGCTCGGAGCTGAGAGGAACAAGTGTCATCCCCCTCGAGGCCATCCTCTTCCTCTCCTCTAATGCCGCGTTGGCCAGCTTGCCTTGGTCTGAGCGCCTCATGTTGAGCCGTGCTGGGTTTTGTGTGAACAACAAGCCACCCTCCTGTCCCCTGACCCTCTTAGTACAGTAATAACCGGACATAGCAGCGTCCCGGGATACGAGCACGCTTCCAGCTGCTGCCTCTTTAGGCTGGATTTGAACCTACAGATAGCAGTGGTACTTTTTTATGTGACGGTGTGGATGTTTCTTGGAATGGATGCATCTGCCAAGATGCGATAATGCCTCCGGGACTCCACTGGGTCAGTAGTTTCATAAATCTAAGGGATAAACAGTGACATCTGTGAGATCGAGGGACACAGAGGAGCTCAGCAGAGTGGAGCGGGGCCATCCACAGGAGCTCATGATGAATGTACGGAGTGTAACGTGAGGCACAGAGATTTACAACAAAGTGCCTCAGACCATTAATGTCTCCCGAGTGCTGTGTTTGTTTGCCCCCCCCCCCCAACCCTTTGGTAATGCTTCACTAATTAAATGTTGGTCAACAACATAGATTGTGGTTGACACCATTTGTGAATTGCTCAGATAAATGTTGCAACGCTGTGCTGTGTGCACAGACCTTAGAACACTCCCTCTGTGCTGTAGGTGTGTCACTAAATGATTCATGCAATAGAATGTTTACATTAACTCAGTAAAACTACAGCATCTTCCCCCTTTGTGTCGACAGTGTAGAAGCCATGTGGCTGCTTGGTCGTCACAGCAGATTGTCTAATGATGAAAACATGTTCTACCAAGCTAATTATAGCTTTAGAGTCAGCCATCCCTGTCCTTTCTTCCGTCCTCCCTCCTCTTTGTGAACGCTCTCCCAGTATTTCTATACAAGGTTATTGTATTCCGTTAGCACTAGATTATACTACATCATACATTTTGATTTTACTGGGCAAGTTTTCATTTAATAATGTATTGGTTTTATTTACCGCTTTTTAAGGCACCCAAAGACACTTTACATGGTGCATTATTCATTCACTCCATACTTTGTGCTGGTGAAGCTACTGTTGTAGCCACACTGCCCTGGGGTAGATACAGCTGCCCTGGGGCAGACTGACAGAAGTGAGGCTGCCAATTTGCACCATCGGCCCTCCTGACGACCACCAACATTCACATAGGCAAAGTGGGAGAAGTGTCTTGCCCAAGGACACAACAACAGTGTGTACATGTGCCAGGAATCGAACCGTCAACCTCTTGATCATAGGCCGGTCCGCTCAGCCACCTGCGCCACCATGGCCGGTATTTAATATCTCCCTTCCAATCCAAGGAGCTCGTGTAGCTTGCTCCAAATGATTGCAATTATCGGTGATGCTGGGCGTTTCTGGTTTTCTTTCTGACGCCGTTGGTGCTGGTGTCTCGAACCAGATGCAGAGCATTGACTGAGAGCAGGCCTGACAATGAAAATTACTACATGAGAGCCAAAGAAAATTCTTGTTATGTTTGTACATATTCTGGGCTCTTGCATCTTTACTGTTGTTGATCACTTGTTGATGAAAACACAATGAAAGTGAACATTCTCACATGAAATCTAGTGAAGGCTGATCTTATCTTCTGGTATATGCAGGCAGAGGCTAGAACCTGTATTGCTAATATTAATTTATTTAATCTCAACAGGACATTCAATCTGTGAAATCTTGTGTTACAGCAGGGGTCCCCCAACTTTGTCCAATCAAAGAACGCCCCTTTCAACCACGCGATGCCGCTCAGATAGTTTGCCTCACGTTAGGAACCACAGTGTGAAAGCAGACCTTTCAACAGATTCTAAATGCAACAGTCCACTTGGTCCGCCGTGGAAACTACTTTTCATGGGCTTTTTTATGTGAAGAACCCGGAAAGGGTTCTTTGCTTCTGTGTAGCTTTCTGGAAAACAATATTTTTTTTTACGTTTAGGCACCCTTGCGATTGTCACACTTTTTCTGTTACAAACCGGCCCCCCATCAGAGAAGGGAAAAGTTATGCGTCCCTTAAAGGAAAAAGTTTGTTCCAGGATTACAGTGATGGCTCTAACTAAGAAAAAGAAAAGCCAGCTTGCCATCGACAGAAAAAGGAGCTGCCCATAATTTACACTTGATCGATGGTTTTAGTTTGTGTCATGGTGCCAGTGAAGCTCTGAAGGAGTAACAACAGGAAATCATTTGCAATGTTTCTGTCTCTGAAATCCCTCCCAGGAATGATTTGGTGCTTCCAGGGGCTCTTTAGGTCGACTGCACGTGCTGCCATCCAGAATAAATGCTGCAATGCTTGCAGGCCTGTTGCTCTTTCTGTGCTTCCTCAGAGGATTGACGACATGTCCCTGCCTGCTCTGAGAACAGTTTGCACTAACACTCTGCTTCTTTTCTCTATTCTGAATGGATGGCTGCATCAGACTACTTCTTACATGGCATAACCTCTTCTTTGCTTCCTCTGGCTCATTTTCCTCATCGGATTCCTCACCAGTCAAGGGGATTCAGACATGGACTCTGAGGTGGAAGATCGTGTGGATGGGGTGAAGTCCTGGTTGTCCAAAAGCAAAGGTTCAGGAAAGACCCTCTCTGATGAAGGCAGTCTTAAGAGCTCCAGGTCAGTAGAAATGCTGCAGCTGTTGCTGAAGCAGTCTAACCAAACATTTGACTGCTACGTGATCTAACTATGTAAAGTAGAGCAGGAGACTTTGCTGATACTGATAACCAGCTGCACGGTAGATTTGTCAACATGACTCATGACCAGCTGCTATCGTTCACACAAGCCGCTCGCTGAGATGAATGACCGTCTGACGGCTTTGATTACCCAAGATCTGTCCCCTCCCCAGAAGATTTAGCTTAACGTGTGTCCCCATAGTTGTCCGCTGGCCAGTTCACTCGGATACACAATTCTTCCCACTGCAGCAGTAGTTTTTGGCATATCAGCAAATACATTGGCATTATTTTCACATTCCGGGAAACGTGTGAGGGGAATATTAGTGCAGGTGTATTGACTCTAACCTTTGATACCGAGAGCATTGTCCTCTTTAGATATTTACTGAATCTAGTGCCGTGGTCATGCAGACCCGATGTACGAGGCACAGCACGTCTGTCCCATGAAACCATGTTTCCAGTTAACACAACTGGTATAAATCATGCACAAACCTGAAATGGAGCCGAATGACAACAGACCAGTTGTCTTATTTGCTGCCTTTGTCTTTACATTACTCGGGCCTTCTATCGAGCTATATTACTCTATCTTTATGGGCAATGGAATAAAGCTAGTGTCTGGCTTAACAATTCAATTCAATGTTATTTCTATAGCACCAGATCACAACAGAAAGTCATCTCAAGGCACTTTACAGGATTAGCTGGGAAAGACAGAACCCAACTTGAGCCACAAGAGGAAGAACTTTGGAAACGGAAGCAGAGAAAAACTTTCCTTTAACAGGCAGAAACCTTGGACAGAACCTAAAACTTGTGGTGGACGGCAATCTGTCTGGACAGGCTGGGTTGAGAAGGAGCGAGAGTGACGCAACGATAGAAAGACAGAGACAAGGACAGGTAGGAGGAGAGTCAAAAACAAGGAGATGGATAGAGAGTGATTAGAGAGACAGAGAGCAGGTACAGACAAAAACATAACATAACATAGAGGAATAAGATACTAACTAAAGAGCTGCTATATAAGCCTATAAATGCTAATGCTAGTGATATGGGCCACATGTCCAGGTTCTGCAGCACCACGGACAGAAGGACCTGCAGACAGAGACAGAAAGAGGGACAAACAGAGGGAGAGAGAGCACAAGACTACGGGGAAGAGAGAGGGATTACTGACAGAGATAGAGAGGGAGGAGCTCAGTGTGTCAGGAGGTTACGCCACCAGTGCTGGCCTGTGACAGCATATTGATTATTGTATTGATTAACTATAAGCTTTGTTAAAAAGGAAAGTCTTTAGTCTACTCTTGAACATAGAGATGGTGTCTGTCTCATGAACCGAAACAGGGAGCTGATTCCACAATAAAGGAGCTCGATAACTGAAAGCTCCGCCCCCCCGTCTGCTTTTGGATATTTTTGGAACCAAGAGCAGGCCAGCATTTTGGGACCGCAGGGTTCTAGTGGGGAAATATGGGATAATCATCTCTGTAAGGTAAGGAGGGGGCTTGCTGTTGAGAGCTTTAAAAATGAGTAGAAAGATCTTATATTCAATTGGTGCTCTAACAGGAAGCCAATGCAGAGACGCCAGAACAGTGTTCTGGCGTCTGGTTCCCATCAAAACACGAGCTGATGCATTCTGGATTATCTGAAGATCTTTAATAGAGCTTTTGGGGCAGCCAGACAGTAAGGAATTGCAGTAATCCAGTCTGGAAGTCACAAAAGCATGGACAACGTTTTCTGCATCTCAAATGCAGGGAAAATGATTAAACTCGAGTTTTTTCATTCATTGCTTAATTTCTGCTATTCTGTTTCCCTTCAGATTCACTTTTTAAATTCCTTTAGTTTGATATAATATTTACTACTTCACCTTCACTCAATCCAAAATCTCACCTCTGATGTTTCTCTGCCACTGTCTTCATTCCTTTTTCTTTTCTGCTGTTGTCTCTCTCTAGATTTGCTTTAAATGTAGATGAAAAAGAAAGTAAGGAATGGAAAGAGGTAAATAAAGAGGCAGAGTCGAGCAGGCCAGTGTCAGTGATGAGTTCCCTCAGCTACAGAAAACGATCTAACCTTGACTCCGTCTGTGGCAAAGAAGATACCCTCTTTACCGCCCTCAAGGAGAATGCTAACTCGGAAGAAGCTCGATCCCTTCATAAGGCTAAACCGAAGACCTCGGATGTTAAGGATGACACCTACTCCGTGATCTCCAGGACCCAGTCCCACATGGGGAATGACAGAGAATCAGTCATGTCCATGGCCTACTCTGAGGCCAACAGCCGAGCCAGGACAGGCATGGACAGACGCTGGGGTGGCATCGAGAACGAGTCGGTGATTTCATTTGGCGCACCAAGTTGGGCTTCCAGACGTGGGTCAAGTCCTGAGAATGATCCCAAGTCTACCATTAGTTCAGGTCTTCGTATCTCACGCTTGAATGAGGGCAGAGGTGGCCGCTCACAGTATAGCAGCAGTCCAAGTAGCCCTTGCTTTAGCCGACGGTCTGGGGGACGCAGTCCTGGAGGCGTCAGCCAAGCTGATTCCCATATGTCACTGGCACGCAGCTGCAGACTGAGTGAGTTTAACCTTGATCTTGATGACAGGCGAAGTGTGGCCTTCGCGGAGAGGTCAGGGTTCAGTCCTCACTCAGCCTCTGGACGCAGTGTGTCCATGCCACCACCACAAGCCAGGTCATCAGCTAGTGACAATGACCCTATTAGTCATTTGGATATTAAACCCGTCAGTCATCGCAACTACCTCGACCCTGACCTAGAGGAAGCCATCAATGAGGTGCTGAGCTTCAAGCCCATCAAATTCAAGCGCAGGAGCTTGGAAGACTCTGATGGTGAAGGAGAAAATGAAGAAGACCACAGTAAACATGTCAGTAACCTAGATGGTACTTGCCCTCCCAGCAGCCTTAGACGCTCTGCATCTTCTTTCGACTGCCTGAGACCAACCCGCAGTGGCAGCAGCTGCAGCAGTCGCCATCGCAGCAAAAGCAAGAAGAAGATTAAAGCCGCAAGCGGCGTTGTAGGCCCTCGCCGGCCGACAGGCCGTTGAGCTGACCCGCCGACGCACGCCGCTTTTGTCCTGAGTGCTTCGCAAGTGTTTAGATTTTAGCTGCATTAGTAGCTCACAGTTTAGTCAAATCGTTATTTGGATTATATGGCCATCTGCCGTCAGGAGTTTTTAAGTTTCAATCCAATATGGCCGCCTTCCTGTGTGTCTGGGGGCGTGGCCACAATACATTTTTTTTTTGCCCTGACATGACGCATGTCTGTACCGAATTTCGTGGCTGTCCGACAAAGTTGGCGTCGGACCCCTCCCCATAGGAGGGGTTGCCATCGCCACGGCAACACCGTAAAAACAACAACATGGTTACGATTGTGTTTTTTGATCGGGACCACATGAGGGACTTTTCTGGTAAGTTTCAATCATTTCTGGCAAAGTATTTTTTTAATTTCCATTCAATTTTTGTTATCGTTCTCTAGGGGGCGCTGTAAGGCTGATTGTCAAAGTTTCCCTTTTAAAGTGTCCAGGTAGGAAGGGTCAATCAGTGTTTAAAATTTGGTTTGGATTGGATTGTGTGTGTGTGCAAACGCTGACTCAGCAGTTTTTAAAATTATATCCAATATGGCCGCCTTCCTGTGTGTCTGGGGGCGTGGCCATAATACTTTTTTTTTTTTGCCCTGACTTGACGCATGTGTGTACCGAATTTCGTGGCTGTCCGACAAAGTTGGCGTCGGACCCCCCATAGGCACAATGCATTGTGATTTTTGTAGGTGGCGCTAGCGCGCCACTTTTTCATGCCCAATTTTAAAACACATAAAATAATTAATTTTTCGCCGGTTCTGAGCTTGGTTCAAAGTTTGGTGAGTTTTCGAGCATGTTCAGGGGGTCAAATTGCCATTTAAACAGCAGAACAAAGAAAAAGAAAAAGAAAAAGAAGAATAAAGAATTTTTGCAAAAACAATATAACTTTTTTTCTGAGTGTGCGATTTCTACACAAAATACATTTTCGGAATGGTCTCGACGAGGGCTACGCGTCTGTGGGGGCACACAAACACGAGTTGACGAGCTTCGCTCGTCAACTCGTGTTTGTGTGTGTGTCTGTGTGTCTGAGTGTCTGTGTTGTTTAGTGTCGGGGTGTGTGTGTGTGTGCTGTTGAGTGTCGTGGGTGTGGGCGTGGGTGTGTTGGTCGCCCGATGGTTGACTCGCTGCGCTCGTCAACCATCGGAAGACAGTTACAAACACGAGTTGACTCGCTGCGCTCGTCAACTCGTGTTTGTGGATCTCTGTGTGTGTGCATTTGTGTTGTTTAGTGTCGGGGTGTGTGTGTGTGCTGTTGAGTGTCGGTGTGTGTGTGCGTGAGTGTGTTGGTCGTCCTCAACAGCATGGCAAAGTTGGATGCCGAGGGTTGACGAGCTGCGCTCGTCAACTTGTCTTCTGCGTTGCAAAAGCAATAGCCCCTTACGCCTAGAATAGGCGCTCGGGCCTAATAAAGAATAAAGAATAAAGAATAAAGAAGAATAAAGAATTTTTGCAAAAACAATATAACTTTTTTTCTGAGTGTGCGATTTCTACACAAAATACATTTTCGGAATGGTCTCGACGAGGGCTACGCGTCTGTGGGGGCACACAAACACGAGTTGACGAGCTTCGCTCGTCAACTCGTGTTTGTGTGTGTGTGTGTCTGTCCGTGTGTCTGTGTTGTTTAGTGTCGATGTGTGTGTGTGTGTGCTGTTGAGTGTCGTGGGTGTGGGCGTGGGTGTGTTGGTCGCCCGATGGTTGACTCGCTGCGCTCGTCAACCATCGGAAGACAGTTACAAACACGAGTTGACTCGCTGCGCTCGTCAACTCGTGTTTGTGGATCTCTGTGTGTGTGCATTTGTGTTGTTTAGTGTCGGTGTGTGTGTGTGTGCTGTTGAGTGTCGTGGGTGTGGGCGTGGGTGTGTTGGTCGCCCGATGGTTGACTCGCTGCGCTCGTCAACCATCGGAAGACAGTTACAAACACAGTTGACTCGCTGCGCTCGTCAACTGTGTTTGTCGATGTCTGTGTGTGTGCGTGTGTGTTGTTGAGTGTCGGTGTGTGTGTGTGTGTGCTGTTGAGTGTCGGTGTGTGTGTGCGTGAGTGTGTTGGATGCCGAGGGTTGACGAGCTGCGCTCGTCAACTTTGTCGAGGGTTGACGAGCTGCGCTCGTCAACTTGTCGTCTTCTGCGTTGCAAAAGCAATAGCCCCTTACGCCTAGTATAGGCGCTCGGGCCTAAAAAGGAGTCACAGCTCGGAGTCTGATGGGTCAGGAGATGACCATCGCCGCAGGTGCAGCTCCAAGAGGAGCTTGAAGAAGTCCAAGAAAAAGTCCAAAAAGAGGGTTGAGTCGTCATCATCTTCCTCAAGTTCTTCATCCTCTGATTCTGAATCAGAATCAAGCTCAGAATCGAGTTCTGGCGCCTCCACCACTTCCTTCCGAAGCTCAAGCAGCGTTAAGAGGGCCCCGGCTCAAAATTTGTCCAGTCCTGAAAAAGAAGAAGCCCGACCACAGAGTGAGAACCAGCACATTAGCAAAAAGGACAAGAAGAAGAGGAAGAAGAAGGTGGACAGCCTTATGATGAAGTACCTGTATCGGCCAGACAGTGACTGAGGCAGGTAGTAGGTGGTTGCCAGATATGAACTTAGGCTTGAAGCACGGTTTGGTCTGAAATAATCACTAAATGTTCTGTTACAGATGAGCACATTGCACGATCTCCATGCTGTGAGAAGGATTTGATTATCACAATTTAGAATTGAATTTGCTGCTTATGTCTGTGATGTGGAATTGTTGGCATGCTAACATTTTACTTTTCCTACCTTATTACTTGTTTATTATTACTATTACTATGTATATATTACCTATTACTTTAGAGGGTAATACCCTTTAAACCCTTAAAGCCTGAACCATTATTTCCAAATTTTGGGAAATAAGGTCTTAATGGAACCTTCTGACAAATTTGTCCCCAAACAAATTAACATAAATTAGAGCACATATATACAAACTTATCTAAATTTTGCTAAATCCTGAATTTTTTTCATGGGAAATGCAGATGCATGTGTCGGAGTGTATCCATCAGCTTTTTTGGGGGGGGAATATCACATTTCTGAAGTAGAATGATACACAAAGAAGAGTAAAGAAGGCAAATATTACCCAGTGGTGCTGGTCTAAAGTCCGGCTAGTATTACTCAGTGGTGCTGGTCTAAAGTCCGGCTAGTATTACTCAGTGGTGCTGGTCTAAAGTCCGGCTAGTATTACCCAGTGGTGCTGGTCTAAAGTCCGGCTAGTATTACTCAGTGGTGCTGGTCTAAAGTCCGGCTAGTATTACCCAGTGGTGCTGGTCTAAAGTCCGGCTAGTATTACCCAGTGGTGCTGGTCTAAAGTCCGGCTAGTATTACTCAGTGGTGCTGGTCTAAAGTCCGGCTAGTATTACTCAGTGGTGCTGGTCTAAAGTCCGGCTAGTATTACCCAGTGGTGCTGGTCTAAAGTCCGGCTAGTATTACTCAGTGGTGCTGGTCTAAAGTCCGGCTAGTATTACCCAGTGGTGCTCGTCTAAAGTCCGGCTAGTATTACCCAGTGGTGCTGGTCTAAAGTCCGGCTAGTATTACCCAGTGGTGCTGGTCTAAAGTCCGGCTAGTATTACCCAGTGGTGCTGGTCTAAAGTCCGGCTAGTATTACCCAGTGGTGCTGGTGCTAAAGTCCGGCGGGTCTCCGCCTGACGGAGTTGAGCCGTTCTTCAGCGTGAGGCATTGGGCTTCAAGGGTTTCAGGGTATTGTTACGGTTCTTCAGGATTGATCTTATGTTGTGTGCAGCTTTCAAGGATAAATCAATAGAGACACTTTGGTGGAAGCATGACTGTCGGTTTTTATGTCAAGAGGCATGTGAAGAATATTGGCAATGTAAACTCAGAGCGGTTTGCAGTGAGCTCAACACTGAAGGTGTGATGAAACAATGTCTGATGATAATAATGAGATGCGATCTGAGTGAGAAATTGGCTCATTTTCAGACACAAAAATCTCAACGATGGAGCAGGAAGTCTTCCTCACTAACTGCAACGTGCCCTGAACTACCAGGAAAGGCTGCATGATATAATGCCACAGATTTTTTTGACGTGATTATTACACTTTAACTTGCACTGTTTGGACACAAGCGCTGAGCTATTACGCCTGTTACTGCCTTTTGATAACACCAGCTTCTTGTTCTTTTCTGCTGCAGCCCCCCTGGCCCCCGGAGCTACGGCCTTTCAGATGAAGAGGAGGAAGAGGGGAACGATGGCAGGGCAACCCTTAGCTCTAGCTACTCTTGATACAGATATGCAGCAGTATGATGGGTGAGGGCAGGCCTGATGAAACAGCATCCTTGCTGTCGTCATTCACCATCTCAGATGCATCCTGGTTGTCATGTCACCACTGTCTCGCATGCAAGCTTTACCCACAATAAGGTTAGCGTGATACAAATGCACATTCGAACCCTCACGAGGACATGTCAGACGTTCCTTTGCCAGATCCTCACAGGTGTTTTTGGGAGCCCTTATGGTCTGTTAGACTCTCACTCTGAAGAACTACAAGATTTGATTGTTTTTCTTTCTCTGTCACTCTTCCTCTCTTCGGTATATTAAGTGCACCACAATAATATGTATTTCCACACTAGCAATGTAATGCCAAAACGTTCAAATATCTATGTGCACTGTTTTACTTATTGCCACCCGAGTCCCGCGAATAGTCCCAGCCTTCTAACCTCCTTGGGACAAATGCCGTTTCGTTTCAGTGGACTCGTCCGCTGCTCGCTTCTCTATAGCCGCCGTATTTCATGAAGTGCTGTACTGAACACTGAATACTCTTTCACCGTATTCACATCAGCGGTTTGCCGGGATACTTTAGTTTAGGTTTTTTTTCAGGATTGCTTTACTGGTGAAAGTGAAGCCTTTGAATCCTTTGTTTTTGATGTCTCTTGGGTTTATTTTGTAATGCAGTTGAATTCCTCTGAGTTTTAAGTTTGGTTCTGAGAAATATGGTCTTATTTTAACTTTGGCTTGACTTGACATACTTTCCAGAGCAGTTTTCCTTGTGCTTTTCATTCACATGCTTTCTGTGCCTTTACTTTGATGTGCTTTCCTCTTCCAAAGGGAATTTACTTGACTTTGGTTCTTGATTTGTCACAAAAACCACTAAACCGATGGTATCCTCAACCAGTCTGTTAAAGGTGAAGCTGGTGTTATTCGACATCTTGATTGTCAACAAGACCAAAACCAATGTCATGGTGTCTTTTTTGTTTTTTATCCCCTTTGGGGACATGTGTTTTGACCATTCAGACATCTCTTGGCCTTCATTGGATGAAGCTAGAGGTGCCATCACATGACATGGTTCTAAATTAGCTTCACCTGGTGATGAACGTCTAGTTTTTAAATGGTGTTCCTTTGCAAAATTGCTATCAGAAGTAGCTTGTAGCACAGTGAGAACACACTGATGCCGTTAACGGCTAGCTTGTTCACAACACTTCCTGTTCAGTCTGACGAGCGTTAACTTCAGTAGACCAGGGTTGTATAAAAGTGGCTAGTAGGCTTTTTTCCTTCATATAAAAGCTAATAAATATAAATTTGCGCTAACTTAATGTAATAAAAATCCCTTATGGTGCCCTGGAAGCAAATGTCTTGCTCAAGGATACTTAAGTGCATGGCCTGCAGGGGATTGCTCTGCCAGCCTTCCAATAAGTGGAGGACCCCTCCACCTCCTGAGGTGCCATATTGCATTTCACCCCTTCCCCATGTTCATACGAACGACTTCTCTAATGGTCTCAAACATGCATGGCTAGCTCGTTTTCTCAAGCTTTGCATTAGCCTAGCTTCAAGATTACACACTAACATACTGTTTACTCCATACTCAGCATTTACTGTGGCAACCATTAGGTGTCCCAGTACCAGCAGACTTCCTCTATGGTCTCTATGGATCATCAACACTCTCCTTAATGCGTCCACGTCCCAGAAGCTGAAATGGGTCTTTACCTCCTATTTTAAAGGACGGTTTAAATCCCCGTTAAGTTCAAAGACGGACAGAGTGACATTAATAGTTGCTGGGAGGAGCTGAGCTGAGGAGGTGACTAAAAGGATCCTGGGGGAGGAGCATGTGGCTATCTGGGTTAGCTGAAAAGGCTACATTGTTATTCGGTATTCACTGCCCCCCCATTTAGGACAGACCTAGTCAAGGTAGGTGTATGAACGTCTGAATTCTTCCTGATCCAAGTTTGATCGTCATCGTGGCAGGGAGTGGCGTAAGGCAGGCCTGTTGCTCACTCGGCTCTGTAGGAATCATCCTGGATCAGCGTGAACACAACTTGATCTTGACGTTGGACCACCTCATCAGCTGTCTCATGAAATTATTTTTGACACCTGAGTGTGTTTTACCTTCTGCTTCGCTATTGTTTTCACCCAACTTTAAAACACTTTAAAGTTAAAGCATGTCCCCCTCCAACCTCCTCAACCACCATGTTACTGGGACACACATAATGAAAGTCCTGCTAATCTTATTTTCATCTGTGCATTTCTCTAATACACAAAATCTACAAACTATGCAGTTTGACATCGCACGTGGTGTAAATACTATGCAAGCCTGTACTCTGATAGCAGCCAGGAAGGCATGTGGTGTTGTACACCGGGAATTTATCATAACACTGTTCAAGATTTGCAATTATAAAAAAAGTCCACTTTTTTATAAACAATAATAAACAGATCAAGCCAATAGCGTCGCCATCGTCAGGATGTTTTTATTTGCTGCAGAAATGAGCATCGAAGTTGATCGAAATTCCAGCAAGCAGATCATTAAAAGGAATAGTTTTTTGTCTGTTTGTTTTTCCCATGGGTTTGAGGATTAAAAGATCTAGAATAGCACTTTGTACCTGAAGGCATCATTGCATATTTGAACTGGAACGCAACCATTAACTCACACTATGTCCTCTATAACCACCTCTGCACCAATAAGAAAGCAGGATGCTGCTTTCTTATTGGTGCAGAGGTTCATCACGGCCTTGTTCATCTGTCTGGGATTTATGAAATGTGTTGAAGGTTTGCATTGCAGACATGAATACATTTTAGGCCGTCGTCGTGGTGGTTCTGCTATACATGCTTTTTGTACTCTGTTCTTTTTATCTCCATGCAGTTGTCACGTGTGGAATGTGTTTGGACTTTATTAACCCTGATGAACGGGTCTGTGGTTAGGGTCTTCAACAGGAAAAGCAGGCCTAGCATTGCAGGCTGCACACAGTATTTATATTTGGATATGTGTATGATTCTGATTAGCTTTGAAAATAGTTCATTTTTATTGTCATTATTGAACAAATTGACCACTTGTTATACATTTTGCAATGCAGTTTAATATATTGTAAATAAACAATGGCGATTGTTTTGAAATCTCTTGAACTGGATTTATTCAAATGTGTCTCAGTCCGTGTTTTTGCGTTTCGACTTCAATGTGGAGTTTGGATTTGCTTTTCTTTGATGAGGCCTCAGAGATTAAACGAAAAAGAAAAGCTGCTGTTAAGTGTTGACAGCAGCGACCCTGCGAATCTCTGGAAGAGCACCAAACTCTGTTTTGTCCTGGTAATTGGAGGGGGTGAAAGTGTTATGCTCCAAGGCTTTATCTATAATAACTAATAAAGATAAGACTTAAAGCCACAAGTGGCAATTTAGTTCAAATGTGTTGATTTTATTTTGCTTTTTCTACATAATGGAGGAGACTCATTCTGACAGGCTTTTGGTTTCAGGCTTTAGGAAACAGAGACGAGGACTTGCGTATATAAAATTCTGGTTAAAGATGGCCCTGTTTCATCATCATCGTCATCACAAATCCTGCTGCGTTTCAGTAATTCAGTGAGTTTCATTATTGGCCACATGCATTGAATTTGATGGAATTTGTTGCAGTGAGTTTTCAGGAAGCAAAATAACCTTTTCTCCAATATATTCCCCCGAGTTGGGCTTACTGTCGAAGAGTAATTTATTTGGATAACTGCAAACGGACACATTGATTGGTTTGGTGTCACTTGAATGTTCCACAGCTGATGACATCAAGTAAAGCAGAAGAAAATTACCATGCTACTTTACAGTGGCAATTACAATTTATATGTAGTCTGGAGATTCTGTGAGGAGCCAGTCCTGGTTTTATAAAGCTGATGTGGTCTTTCCCTGGAAGCGACTGATTTTGAAAGGTGAAAGGTCGTGGGAGGGCATTTCTCCCAGGATGAGGTCACGCAGAATCTTGCCAACGACCGGTCCAAACTTGAAACCGTGACCTAAGAAGAGAAGGCGCAAGTAAGCACAAAAACCACCTGCTGCTGATTAGCCTGTGTCTCCTGTCTGAGTCAAGGCTCAAGCCTCACATGAGTAGATACATGCATCACTGAAATGCACAAGGAGCTAATGCTAAATGAATACGACTTGCTCAGGAGACAAGGAGTGATATGGAAGCATTTTATTTCTAAAACGGCCCATCTGTGTTGCTGAGGTCAAAGCAGCGAATCGTAAATGTCAGCAGGTCTGGAGGAATCGCCGACCGACAAAGGTTCGCGGTCTCCTGTGGATTCAGTCCAGCTTTGAAGTATAAATGCTTCGTTCTGACAGTTTGGCTTTTTAAATTTCCATCCGGTCAGAGATGAGAATAGAAAACCTCAATAGATGGCTGGGCCCACAGGGGGACCATGTAGCCATAGCAACGCCCTAGTACTTGCGCTATAGCTCTCGTGTTGGGCTTTGATGGCAAATGCTGAAGGAGCGGGAATGGAAACATTTTATTTGCTGTTGTAAAGCCATGTGAACCTCCCCAATATAACTTTCAGCTTCTAAATGTGCTGCTGGAGAGGAGGTGGAGGAACTCTAACAACATCTCTGAGCATCATTGTCAAGTTCAAGACTGAGGTGAGGGCTACAGTCACACGTAGTGGATTGTTGCATCTGGAGAACGAGGTGAGACTAGAACTTTTATGATGATCAAGCCATGAATGTTTGAAGTAAACCATCCAACGAGGGAAGCTAGCGCTCCCTTATCAACCCAAAACATAAACCATCAAGTCAATCCTTCGTAGTCTGTAATCACCTCCTGAAACAAGTCTGGAAGGAATCCCTGTCGGCTTGTGCACATTTTCCCCTTCTGACGTCAGGAGGGGAAAATGCGTGTGTGCGTCCCTCAGTCTGCGCTCTCTTCTCCGTCACGGTGACCAGGAAGCTGAGCCGAAAGCCGAAGCTCTCCGTTTACCGGTCGATCTCCATTCCTACCCTCGCCTGTGGTGACGAGCTTTGGGTAGTGACGGAAAGAACAAGGTCGCGCGTAAAAAGCGGCTCCAGTGCGAGACGAGGAGCGCGGAGATCCCCGCCCCTCCTCTCGGGGCTGCTGGCGATGGTGGGTGTGTTGTGGGTGTGCTGTTTGGCCAGTGGTGGTTCTACCCTCAGATCGGATCACGCTGTTCTAGTGGTCGTCACTTGAACTGGTTTTGGGTTGCGGGGAAAGCATACTCTTCACAGATTGGAGTCCACTTTGGCTTCTCTTGCTCAGTTTGCTGCAGTCTCCGTTTTTACAGTGTATTTTGTACGCAAGTACGCTGGAAAAACGTCCCTTTCTAATAAAAACCTGTGCCGAAACTGATCTGCTGCAGGGACAGGGAGCTTTTTTTCAGAAGCAGACTTTGTGAGTGACACTTGGAAGGTAACTCCGGGATTTAGTTTTTCACCTGAACCTGCTGGCATCATCCTTCTGGTGGCCATTTTTAAATAAACGTTCATGGTACTTCAGCCGTCCCAGAACTAATTTGCGTTTACCTGAGAATCCAGCTCCGATCACGATGTTGCCGTGCTCTGGGTGGTAGTCTAGCACAAAGTCATAGTCTGGCGTTAGCTGCAGAAACAGCATGCAGCACAAATCGGGGCTGTAAGTGTGATATACTGATTGAACATCAATCAATCAATCGGTCGATCAGTCACAATGTTAAATCTTTCTGCAGTTTGATACGACAGGATTTCATTTCCTCTACTCCCCCCCCCCCCCCCCCCCCTGAATGTGCAAGGAGGAAGACAGATCTGAGTCAGATGGTTTCCATGACGATCCACATTGTTGGAGAAAAGGACTCAGATTTGAAATGAATAACCTAAACATTGTTATATGTTATATGGAGAAGAAAGTAATTGTGGATCGTCACGGGAACCATCTGACTCAGACGGTCTCCCTCCTTGTGTTGCTTTGTGGACTCTGGAGCTGTCCCCATCTTTGTGGTGCTGGAACGTCTCCATCTGCACGACAGGTCTACGATAGAATACGTAATGACCTCAGACAAAAGGTGACTCTTCAGCACAACTGTAGCGAGCTTCAATTTAACATTCCATTCTCTTATCATTATCCTCCGTCACTGGTAATGGAACAAAACTCCCGCTGTCAGGATGAGACGAGGTCACAGAAATCCTGTTTTCCTGCAGCACAGCTTCCTTCAGTGTGTCTGTAGTCAAAGCGGCGGCACACACACACACACACACGCAGGTCTGCTGTACCAGTAAAGTGATTGTAATAAATGAAAATGCTTTAAATCAGTTTAGGATTTGGCAGCCAACCAGACAGGTTGTTGATCTCACACAGCAGGGTAGTCGGATCCCGTTCTTCAACATTAGCTGAACATTCATATAAATGTTTCAGTAAACGCTTTTCCAATGTTTCCTGATGATCCGCACACATAAAATATCTTTGCTGTATTTGGTTGGAATCCCAACACGACCGTTTTGTATTGATGCAGACCGTGTACAAGCAGCTTTCCACCACAACAGGTTCTGGGACCAGGCCGGGGAAACAGCGGGCGATGTAGGCCTTGAGGATGTCAATGTCAGACCTGTCTGTCTGCAGGTCTCTCTGGTCTGGATCGGTCTCTTTACCCGCATGGAAGCATATCTGCACACAGAATGAAAACCTCACATCCATCACTCAGTTCATGTTGCACCATTCCATTAGCATCCTACCCCATCTACCCAGACCCCTGCATCTGTCAGGCCTCCCATGGTACACCCATCAGTTTGTACCAGACACACCCCAGTCTTGACAGGGGTTAGGGGCTGGACTGATGCCTTCAGGTGCCCTGAAGATTCTAAGCAACACAAATGTTCTGGCGGACTAATTATTGCACATCATCTGATGCAATAACTATTCACCCGTGTTTTATCCACTAGCCTCACCTGATGCTCCTAAATGAGCTGGTGCCGGCGCTGTCACTGGCTTTATTACATCACCAGCTGGACGATGTGTTAGAATTAGCACATCAAACAATTTAGAGGAAGCAATTGCAAGAAATTGAGACCAGGTTCTGCGTCGAAAAAGAAAAACCTCGACTGAGAACATCCCAAACCACAGATTGTTCACTGAGTCCACTCAGAAGAGGTCAAGTAACAAGAAGATCTTAAAGCAAACGAAAGCGTGAAGAGTAAAACAGACTCCTAATTCAGTGCTGCATTGTGTGAACATTCTACTGTTTGTCACTTCAGTTCTCTTCCTGAAAGACACTGGACGGTGAACGAGTGAACGAGTGGGACGTGCCTTCATCAGGCCTGGATACTCATTGGACGGGAAGCCGTAGATCAGCACTTTAGTCTCCGGGCTTTCAGTCACTGAGAAGCAGGGGAAACCATTCTTCAGTTGATATGTCCCTGGAACCTTCTCTTTCCAGTAGCACACGTTGAGCTTCACCACCTGCAGTTACGAACCAAGGTTAACCATCAGTGCACTCAAACGTACAGCATTGAGATATCCTAAATGCACCAAAATGCTTTTTGTTGGCATGAGTTAAACTCCATTTTCCTGGATAAACGGCGCATAGTTTGTGTGTAAGTGAAGGTGAAGGAGCGTTCTTCAACGAGGTGTTTGGGGCATAGCCAGATTTGATCCATTCCATTCAGGTGTTTCACGTTGCTGATGGAGCCTCTGCAACCTGATGATGGCCATTATTTCATTTGATGTTGGTGATTTTTGATTTAAATGTAAATGTATATGCAAACGTGGGAAGACTTATCCACTATGCAATGACAATAAAGGCTTTCTGTTCCATTTCTACTTGCCATTCAATGCTTTCTCTTCATCTTTGTTTTCATTTGGATTTTCATTATTATGATGAAAAAACATGGAATTATGTAGTAAACAAATTGCAAATGGTATATACATACACGTGTATATATACATACACACACACACACGTGATGGTATACATACATGCATCAATCGTTTTTCTTCTCTCAAAAACAAAGTGGTTGGAATCAAAGAAATGAACTTTAGTGTTCATACCTCATGACTTGTGTCTCTTAGCTCATGTATTTTTGTGGTTCTTATCAGCTTCCTTCAGAAGTTGCAAATCTAAACCGTTGATGCTCAAACATGACTGATACCTGAATCCTATGTAGTATTTGTGACGGCTTTATGGCTCTAGATGATGATGAATATATGTATTGTAATGTTAGAGCAGTACAAGTACAGTCACACAGTAGAATGTATTACAGTACAAGTACAGTCAAACATCCTGTCTAAGAGGAGCATTTCAAAAAAGCCCTTGCGGTCTCGTTTCCGTTGAAAGTCCTTCGTACATAATTCATAGACATTTAACAATACAAATAAAAATACAAAAAATAAATTACTCCATTGATGCAAAATAACAATAAATTAAAAAGACACAATATGTACAACGTAGGTGGAGAAAAGGGGGGGAATGGGGGCAAGGTAAGGGGGAGGCGGATTGATCCGCCCCCCCTGAAAGGGGAATTTTCAGGGTTGTTTTGAATGAGGCCATCGAACAGTTCCACCTTTGGGGGGCCAGTATTGTAAAAAGATGATTTATCCATGTTAGTCCTGTAGGAGGGGGTAATCAGGTTGTTGTTTGAGCTCCCTCTAGTGTTGTGGCAGTGGGTGTCACTAAATCTGTGGATGTGTTTATTCAGGTATGCAGGGATTGGGGGCAGAGCTGCATTGACTATTTTAAATGCCATTCCCATTTTGAGTTGTTTAACCCTGTCTGTAATGGATGCTGGTAGCTCGAATGAAATACTCTGCATCCGATGAGAGCCTGACAACATTTGATGCTTTTTGCACCATCCTCAGTGGATGGTGAGTCCACCGGAGGTTGGGCTGAGCTTGTCTGAGCCCCGCGGACAGAGACTCTGCCACCAGGCGCTCACATACGAGCCCCAACGCCCCCGACATGCGCCTGGCTCCATGCCAGGCGACGTCATGGTCCTTGCTTTTAATTCTCTCATAGGGGCTCCCCCTTGAACTGCCACCTTATCGCGGTGGGGGAGTCTGAGTGCCCGAATGATCCCAGGGACTCTGTTATCGGAAGCTTATGCTCCCATTAGGGTCTTCCATGCTAATCAGGTCCTGGGTGATGGGTCAGACTAAGACTAGTTCAAAATCCTCTCTGAGTCGCAGTATACTACCCCGCCTTAGTCCAGATGTCATATATAAGATAACATGAATACCTGTAGTGGCAGCTGCAGTCCAATGTGAGCCAGCACTTTATTGGACCAGGGTCCAGCAGTGATCACCAAACCTTTGGCTCGGTAAACTCCAGCAGGCGTCGAAACCGTCACTACAGGGCCGGGCTTGATGTCCGTCACAGTCTCCTTGTCTCGTATAACCCCACCCAACTTCAGAAACTGTCCCTGGGAAACCAAAGGACAGAACGTGTCAATGATCCCTCGGCAGCATTTGACTGGTGATTTTGATTGATTGGTAACAAGACGCTTTGGGCATGTCCAGAGGAGAGACGGGGACTATATCGGTAGAAGGACACTGAGGATGCAACCGCTAGGGAACAGGGCTAGAGGTCGACCTCGGAGAAGATACATGGACGTAGTGAGGGAGGACGATGCAAAGGACAGGGTGAAGTGGAGAAAGTTGGGTTGCTGTGGCGACCCCTCACGGGAAAAGCCGAAGGTACAGTAGTAGTTGTAAGTCTCAAAATGTGATGACGCCATATAAAAATAATAGCAAAAAAATAAAAGTCCGGCCCCCTCCACCAGGGATTGAAGCTGAAACACGTTTGTCTTTGATGAAACAGGTTGATTGATCTCTTCTCTGAGAGAGTACGAGTTCACCTTAATATTATCTGCATCGCAATACTCGACCTCAAAATTCACTGCGATATCATGGACGCATTCCTGTCCCGGTTTGCTGTAACCACAGAGATCCACACCATACCCTAAAGGGGATCACACAACGGGCTCCGACTCCAGCAGCTGATCTGTGATGTACCTGTACAGTCTTCAGCGTACGGTCAGCATACACAATCCCTCCATCTACGTCCACCAGTGCTCCATCTCCTTCACGCAAATTAACATGAGGCACGTGCTGGCTGAAGTTCTCTTTATTCAGAAGCACCATAGGAGCATTGTTCCTCTGCATGGTGTTCTTTATCATCTGGTAACTCCGACTGTTCTCGGGTCCCATCACCAGATGTCCCGTTTGTCTGTGGACGGATATCAGTGGAGGCGTTAGATATTTCTACGATGAACATCAAGCGATGCCGAGTAGAAATATTCATACATGCACGCTTACAATCCGTAGGACACTTTCAGATGCTTCTTTTCTATCCACTTTGTATTAATGACATATAAAACATGACACATATCTAACATGGTAGGAACAGGCTAGGGCCCATCTGATGTGGTATGTGACATTTATTTAATAGAACAGTTTCCCAGCGTCACCTTTAGGTGTCGCCAAAGGGCCAACAGCTGTAGAAACATGCGTACGCCGTGAGGTTGACGTGATGCACCGCACATTTCAAGGTTTTTGTCAATACACATCTTTTGTACCATCTCTGTGATTGCCAACAAGGGGTTTTCCACCAACAATGTCATGCTTTGGTCTTTTTTTTCACTCACTAAAACGCAAAACAATTCAAGACTATTTTGTAAAGTGTTTTTTGTTGATTTTGTGTCTCATTATTAAAGGGAAAAACTCACTTCCCCCACGTTTCTACACTACTATGGTGATTTGGGGTCCTTATCAACCCAAAACAGCTAATCAATGCTTCGTAGTTTGGGTAGATCTGTAATCACCTCCTGAAACACGTCTGGAAGAAATCGCTCACGTTCTGCGTGCACATGCGTGCGTGAGTCCCCGTGTCTGCCCGTCCACGCTCTACGGCATTTTCTCTGCATAAAGTTTATTTTTGGTGGTAATGTTCCGGCAAAAATGGGCAAAAATGTTTTAGTGTGTGGTAAAAACTGTGAACGAGACGCTTTATGGAGCGGGAGACAGACAGCGATAGACTGCGCCGATCCGTCAAGGTGACGAGGAAGTTGAGACCAAAGGTGAAGCTCTCCATTTACCGGTCGATATCTGCTCCTACCCTCGCCTGTGGTTACGAACTTTGGACCCAAAGACCAGGGTCACGGGTACAAGCGGCTGAAATGAGCTTCCTCCGTAGGATGACAGTGGGGAGACGCTCCCTCAGAGCGCAGAGTTTCTCCGCTCCTCTTAGGCACATTGAGTCTCTCTCTCTCTCTCTGTCTCTCTCGCTCTCTCTGTGCCCTGTTCGCACAGCCTCATCTGAACATTTCTCATTGTGATGCAGACATGTAATGCCAGCCCAAGGGCACAGGTGGCCTTCAGCTGTGGACCCATCAGTCAAAGCTCTGAAGGGGTGCACAGGGGACAGGGAGACGCACTGATTCTTGGAAACATGACACGGCTTGGTGCCATAAACTATTACCCTGAGACACGAATAATAAAATTAAGTTATTCAGCCGTCTGGTGCTGAGAACACACAGAGCTACTAGAAGGCTGCTCACAGTTTAATGCCACATTTCCAAGCACAAAAAAGTCCTCCCCAATGTGCAAATGAAAATCAGTGGTTTAGTGAGATGAAAAAAGACCCTCTTGCACAATTAAAGGCAGAGAAGCGGTGACAACTCTCTCGTGTTCCGTTTTATGGGTTGCCACTGTGTTGCTGCTGTACAGCTTACCTGTACAATTGTACACCTGTCTCCTTTTCCAGTTGAGCCCACAGCTTGTAGCACTCCTCCATCATGTGACAGTAGAAGTACTGCTCATAGGCCTTCCGTATTATGCGAGTCTGGCCATGGGAGCTTCCTCTGCTGTGCGGCAGGACAAACTGGAAGAGATGAATGCATCAATCGGTGGGGTAATTTTTAATAAGTAATCTGCTTTTGACTTCACTTGCTCTTGCACTCAATGTCAGTTTAATGGCTTCGACAGAGCAAGGTAGATGTTTATTTGTATTATTCATTTGCATTTCAGTTGTTTTCTTGTGGGGATTGTTTTTTTCTGGAAGAAAAGGAGATAAGGAGACCTGGCAGTAGAACCAGGAACTGCAGAAGTGTATACAGGAAAAGAGGTTAGCTGGATGGAAGTGTCTAGGAGAGGTAGCTGTAGAGAGTTTTTAAAATATGCTGAGGTTCTCCTTGGGGGTGACCAGGTTGGATAGGATTAGAAATGAGACAATGAGAGGGACAGTGAAGGTTAGACGTTTTGGAGACAAGGTCAGAGAGACCAGACTTCGATGGTTTGGACATGTCCAGAGGAGAGACAGGGACTATATCAGAAGGATGCTGAGGATGGAACTGCCAAGAGGTCAGTCATTCCTTTTTTGGCTTCTTCAGTTGGCCATTATTACTAATTATTTATGGTGGCACGGAAAGGTCAATTGGTGACTAATTTGAAATTGGCCCTGGGTGTGAACTGCCTGTTTGCCGAGTGTTAACTGGTTAAGCAAGAACGTACAGCTGTAGCAGCAGCCATGACTTTAATACCTTCATGTCGACATGTCTCACTGTCTCAGGGACACGGCTACACGGCTCACTGTCCCAGGGACACGGCTACACGGCTCACTGTCCCAGGGACACGGCTACACGGCTCACTGTCCCAGGGACACGGCTACACGGCTCACTGTCCCAGGGACACGGCTACACGGCTCACTGTCCCAGGGACACGGCTACACGCCTCACTGTCTCAGGGACACGGCTACACGGCTCACTGTCCCAGGGACACGGCTACACGCCTCACTGTCTCAGGGACACGGCTACACGGCTCACTGTCCTAGGGACACGGCTACACGTCTCACTGTCCTAGGGACACGGCTACACGTCTTACTGTCTCAGGGACACGTCTCACTGTCCCAGGGACATGTCTCACTTTCCCATGGACACTGCTACACGTCTCACTGTCCCAGGGACACGGTGACACGGCTCACTGTCTCAGGGACACGTCTCACTGTCCCAGGGATGTGTCTCACTTTCCCATGGACACGGCTACACGTCTCACTGTCCCAGGGACATGTCTCACTTTCCCATGGACACGGCTACACGTCTTACTGTCCCAGGGACACGTCTGTGTGTCTGAAGCTGCTGTCCAGCTTGCAGACCCCTGCCCACATACCTGCTCCAACAGGAGGGTGGTCTTGCTGCTCCTTGCCAGCTGATAGGCGGTGAATGAACCCTGGACCCCAGCCCCGATCACGATGCAGTCGAACTCCGTCGTGGCGGACATTCTGGACGTGGGTCGCACAAAGTCCACAGCTCTGTGAAGTTACTGCTTCTATTCTCCATACGCTGGAGACAACACGCCCTTTTAAACCGATGTGGGGAGCTGAGCTTTCCGTCCCCGAGGATGAGCTGCGAGGCGCATCGCGAGAATACTTCATGCGTGTACATCGACTGATTAGTAACTGTTTGGGATTAAATTGATTGAATATGATTGAAAACGTTAATGAACGCTGTTCAGCGCCTGTTCGGACAACAACAGACAAGATGTGAATGCCTGACAGACAAAATCAGGGGCATATTGTAGCGTCCGTCGGACGCTGGAATAAGTGTAACGGAGTAAATATGGATGCAGTTAAATCCTGCATAAAGGGGATTTATTTATTTTCTAGTAATGTACTTGTCTTGTTTCCCTTATTATAATTACACACGTTTTTTATTTCATTTGTTATAATGTACATCTCGGGGTGTTTATGATTTGGAGTATTTTGTCCCTCCTGGCTTGCCGTCCTATGGTTTTGGCCCATTTCCTGCTTCCCCTCCCCCAGCACTTCATTCGAACACGCTGGACGGAGCAGTACAAGATCCCGAGATGAACGAATGTATTTTTTTTGTATAAATCCAGGTGTGTAATTTATTTCTTTGTGATGCTGATGTTACGAGTTTAATGCTAGTCAACTCCGCTAGCATGGTTTTCATTTATTTTCTTTGATTTTCATGGTTGGAGCTTGGTGCTAACTCAGTCCGCTAGCATGAAGCTAATCGCTATGCAGTAAGCTAAGGCTCCGCTTAGCTTAAAATGCTAACCTGTGGTTATATTGAGTTGCAATACAGTTCGTGTTGAAAATGTTTAATTTTGTTGTTCTGTACAATATGAGCACTTCATTCGAACACGCTGGACGGAGCAGTACAAGATCCCGAGATGAACGAATGTATTTTTTTTGTATAAATCCAGTAAAAAGACGACAGAACCAGCCGTGTGTGGACCTGCAATTCTGTTACACAACACAACGCAGAGGCAGAGAGACAACCGTAACATTGGTGCCGTGAATCCCGTGCTTCGTCTGGTCGAAGATCAGCGCCGGACCGGTGGGCCTGTCGTCATCCCTTCGTCGCTATTCAACGGATCAGCTGAGTGTACTTCAGGGTCATGGACACAGCGTGTGAATTTCTAATTTATTAGAAGCATTTGGAATGGTTGAACCATTATACTTGCAGTTAATTTTTTTATGCATTGTATAGTTTTTCTTTTAGAAAGTGTGGTACCGAATATCGAGTGCATTTAAGTACATGGTGTGTATATGCAGTATACATTACATGATTGAGTACCCATTTTGCTTTGTTTTAGTGTGTTAAGAGTATTGGAGCAGAGTGTGTATGGTACTCTAGTTCTTCGTGATCTGTTTTTTTTTTTCTTCTTCTTCTTTCCTACTGCCCTTATTTGCCTTTCAGCTATCATGGTTGTCCCGCAGACTAATGGCTCTCAGGATTTTCAGTCACCGAGCAGTGTAGGACGGGGTAGAGGATTGTTGGGGACGCCTATTGCTTTTCCTAACGTTAATGCCTCGCTAGGTAGGGGTGTGGGGAGGGCAGTTCCTAGTCCAGCAGTTCATAATTCACACACTCAGCAGGATAGCTTCCCTACTCCTCAGACCCCCTGCACTTCTACTCCCGACGCTACACGTGACATGTTAGGTCAGATGGGTGGCATGGTGCAACACATTGGTCAACAGCTAGCTGACAGCTTCCTTGCACATTTAAGTAGGTCCAGCCCAGCACATGTCTTTAGTGGGCGCTCTGACAGTCACACTCCTGCTCAGGACCTGTCAGGTTCATCTCAGCTCCACGTGGTGAGTCAAAGAAAAGTGAAAGACCCTCCCACATTCAGAGGTGACTCGACAGACAGTGTTACACTTGAGGAATGGATTGAACTCACGCAGAACTTCGTGAGGAAAGGGGGGCTAACTACTGCCGAGCAGGGTGAAGAGATTCTCATCTACTTACGGGGCAAAGCCAAAGACGTTGTCAGAGTGGGCGTTAAGTCTAGTGGGATTGATGTGCGTAGTAACCCAGACTCAATTTACAGCCTTTTGAGGAAGCACTTTAGTTGCGCACAGTTTTCACCTCTCCCTCTACAAGACTTCTATACAACTGTCCCTCGGTCACAGGAAGACCCTTACGACTTCTGGCTGCGCCTCAACCATGCTGCTGATGTCGCTGCAGAGTGTCTCAAAGACCAGGGTAAGCAGCAGAACAGCCTGTCCACTGAGGTCACACGCATGTTCATCAGAAGCTGCCCGAGCGCCGACCTCGCCCTCACCTTCCGCTCTAAGACGATCGATAAGTGGTCCGCTGCTGAGGTGCAGGAGATCCTGAATGAATACCACTCGGAGAAGATCATCAGGGCAGCAGGCATGAGGGATAAGAAGGAAGTGACGGTGAATAGGATGGAAGTTAACTCCAGCTCAGAGGCTCTGTGCGATGTCCAGCCTGCACTGCAGCCCCCGCGTGCTGCACAGCCCACATCACAGCCCCTCTGTAATGCTCAGCCTCCAGCGCAGTCAACCTCTGCAGACAGCTCTGCCATGGAGAGGATGCTTACTATGCTGGAGAAAGTCCTCATGAGCAATACTCAGTCCAGACCTGTGAGTAGAAGGCCTAGTGGCTTACCTAGGGTTCAGGGTCTTAGCAATGTGCCATGTTTAGTCTGTGGAGATGCCAGTCACTCTGCTTTGTCACACTGCATGCAAAACAAGTTGTGCTTCCAGTGTTTTTCACCTGGCCATGCCAGGAGCGGATGTCCGCAGACAGGGAGGAGTGCAACAGCAGCAAACCAGCCGTTAAACTGAATGATCTGCGTGTAGGGGAGGACCGCGTGGATCTTCAGAGTGAGTCTCCCGCCTCTAGCTTTGAGGCTTTTTCGGGCACTGACACTTTAAGTCAGCTATGCAGTAGTGACATTTCATCAGACAAAACAGTTATCTTTCAGAGCTTTCAGGCAGTCCCTAAGGCTGACAGTTTGTTTTACACATTGGTTTCAGTTGAGGATGGACCCGCTTTTCGGGCCCTCATTGATAGTGGATCCATGGCGTGTACCCTTAGTGAGTCGGCTGAGGCAAGTTTAGTGAAAAGCATCCCCAGCATTGCAAGGCAACTGGCTCAAGATATCGTCATTGTTGGTTGTGGAGGCCATCGGGTCACACCTACAGCAATCTACAACCTCAATGTTACTGTGTACGGCTGCCCCATGTCTGTGCCTGCCCTAGTAGTGCCAGGTCAGACAGAAGAGTTCATCCTGGGCACTAACGCAATCAAAGAGCTGTTGATGCAACTAAGAGGGACGAGTGGCTACTGGAGAGTCGTGTCCACGCCCAACCATAACCAGAGTGACGAGTGCCGCGAGTTCCTGTCCCTGTTCTCCAACACTGAGAGGTGGAGAGGCGAGTCTGTGCCTGAGAGAGTGGGTACTGTAAAGCTCCAGAGAAGGGTGACGTTGGAGCCGCAAACGGAGCACCTGGTGTGGGGGAAGTTGCCGGTGTCTTCAGTCCTGTCTGTGGGCAGCACAGTCATCGTTGAGCCGACAAAGTCGAGGTCAAGGCCGAAGCAGATAATGGTTGGCAGAGTGATCACGCCACTTTGGGGAGATGGTTCCATCCCACTGAAAGTCATCAATCCAACCAGTCACAGAGTTGTACTTAGACGGAACACCAAGATAGCAGACGTGTCACCTTGTGTTGCTCTGGAAGACCTGCCACACCCTGCAGAGTTCAAGTCACATGTGCAGTGTGCAGAGAGTGGTTCTCCTTCAACACACAGATCACCTGAGGAGCTGCAACGTGCCCTGCGCGAATTGAATCTCTCTGACATCGACTTAGAGTGCTGTGAAGTGTCACCACAATGGAGAGACAAGCTGCTGCAGCTCATCGAGCGTCATGAGTCAATCTTCTCCAGAGACAGAATGGACTGTGGTGAGGCTAGAGGTTTCGTCCATCGCATTCATCTCACTGACAACAAGCCCTTTCGTGTGCCATATAGGCGCATTCCACCCAGTCAGTACACTAAACTAAAGACAGCGCTGAATGAGATGGAGGAGAAAGGGATCATTCGCAAGTCGCAAAGTGACTATGCCTCGCCTCTCGTCTTAGCCTGGAAGAAGAACGGCGACTTGAGAATATGCACTGACTTTAGGTGGCTGAATGCACGCACTGTCAAAGACGCTCACCCACTGCCGCATCAGGCCGATGTCCTTGCAGCTTTAGGTGGCAATACATTCTTCTCCACCATGGATCTCACATCAGGCTACTACAACGTGCCCATGTATGAGGATGACAAGAAGTACACTGCCTTTTCCTCACCATTTGGCCTGCATGAGTACAACAGGCTACCTCAGGGGTTGTGCAATAGCCCGGCCACATTCATGAGAATGATGATGTCCATCTTCGGGGATGAAAACTTCAGTAGTGTGCTCTGTTACTTGGATGACTTGATGGTGTTTGCCCCCTCAGAGGCTGTGGCTCTCCATCGCCTTGAAATGGTCTTCTCTCGTCTCTCCAGGCACAACTTAAAGCTGGCCCCTAAGAAATGCTTCTTCCTCAGACGCTCTGTCAAGTTCCTGGGCCACGTCGTCTGCGAGGAAGGCATTAAGACAGACCCGGCCAAAGTGGATGCCATCTGCAAGGTGCAGCAGGTTGATCTGATGGGAGCTGACGGACAAACACCGTGTCCAAAGAAGATAAGGTCGTTTCTTGGAATGGTGCTGTACTACCAACATTTCATTGGGGGATGCTCTGCCAAGGCCAAGCCACTCTTCCAGTTAACGTCGGGGTCCAGCAAACAGACACCTGTGAAAAAGGGGAGGAAACCTCGGAAGAGGATGTGTTACGCCAAGCTCACTCCCGCTGACTGGACACCTGCATGTCAGAATGCATTTGAGATCCTGAAGTCTGAGCTGCTGCAGAGTGTAGTCTTGGCTCATCCATTCTTCGACCAGCCTTTCATTTTGGCCATTGACGCATCCTTTGATGGGGTTGGAGCTGTCCTCTCTCAAGTCCCTCCTGGTGAAGAGGTAGCGAGACCTGTAGCCTTCGCCAGCAGAACACTTTCTCGCTCTCAAATGAACTACCCAGCTCACAGACTGGAGTTCTTTGCATTAAAGTGGGCTGTCTGCGAGAAGTTCAGCCACTGGCTTAAGGGACGTCACTTCACGGCTTGGACTGACAACAACCCCCTGACATACATCCTAACTAAACCCAGACTTGATGCATGTGAACAGCGCTGGGTGGCTAAGCTTGCATCGTACAGCTTTGATCTCAAGTATGTCCCAGGCCCCAAAAATGTTGTTGCTGACGCCTTGAGCAGAGAGCCGTTTGTTCAGTCTTGTATAAGTCATCGCGTCATCACAGAGCCTTATCTCGCCCTCCTGAAGAATGTCAGTGGGGTTGGTGATGACACTGTCCAGGACGCGTTCAAGTTCAGCAACAACCACCAGATGGTCCTGAGGTCAGGCAAGCAGCCATGCAACACGTCCAGCAGCTGCAGTGGTTCAGTCGAAGCGGATGAGATTTCAGCTGTTCTCGGTGCACACTCCACTGGTGGGTTAAGTGAGGTAGCGAGTGTGGGCTTCACTGTCCCTCAACTGCAGCAGGCTGGTAGCCCCATCCCTCGTAGCAGTCTGGTGAACCAGCAAGGCCAAGATGGAACCATCAGTCGAGTGCTCTACTACATCGAGAGACGTCGGAAGCCTTCAAAAAGGGAGAGAGCAGAGGAAGCCTCGAGTGTACGCCAGCTCCTGAAGTACTGGGACAAGCTGACCATCCGCGATGGCGTGCTGTGCAAACAGCGGAGGGATGGGAATATGAACAAACGCCTGTTCCTCTTTGTGGTGCCCGACACGCTCAAAGCGCAGGTACTGAATGGGATCCATGATGAAGCTGGGCACCAGGGAAAGAGTCGAACTCTGTCACTTGCAATGCAGAGATTCTTCTGGGTCGGGATGAAGCGAGATGTCGACGGTCATGTGACAAACTGCCGCCGCTGTGTTGTCGGGAAGACTCCTGAACCCAATGCCTGTGCACCGCTGGAGAGCATTCGCACATCAGAGCCGATGGAATTGGTCTGCATCGACTTCTGGTCGGCTGAGGTGAGCGATGGCAAGAGCATGGATGTCCTGGTCGTTACAGACTGCTTCTCCAAGATGGCTCACGCGTTTCCATGCAAGAATCAGTCTGCCAAACAAGTTGCTCGAAAGCTCTGGGAAGAATTCTTCCTCATCTATGGCTTTCCAAAGAGAATTCATTCTGACCAAGGAGCGAACTTTGAAAGCAAGTTGATCAAGGAACTGTTGTCTCTGGCAGGTGTCGACAAGTCTCATACTACGCCCTATCATCCCATGGGCAACGGCATCGTCGAGAGGTTCAACAGGACCCTTGGGTCTATGATAAGAACTTTGCCTCCAAAGTCTAAAGCCAAGTGGCCTCAGATGTTGCAGCTTCTCACCTTCTGCTACAACTGCACAGAGCACGAAACAACTGGCTTTGCGCCTTTCTATCTCATGTTTGGCCGAGTTCCTCGTCTCCCAGTTGACATGCTGTTTCAAAGCGCCCTCTCTGACGAAGTGGTGGTCGATCACAGTGAGTTTGTGTCTCGCCTGAGGAAAGACATGCGTGAGGCTGTACAGATAGCACAGAGGCACAGTCAGAAAGAACAGACTCGACACGCAAAGCTCTACAACAGGAAAGTCAAAGGCTCACCACTCGCCATTGGAGACAGAGTGCTCGTTGCAAACAGAGGTGAAAGAGGAAAACGGAAGGTAGCTGACAAGTGGGAGTCCTCTCCATATGAAGTTGTGGCTGTGAACCCTGGCATTAATGTGTACAAAATCAAAGACGTCCACACTGACAGGGTGAAAGTAGTCCACAGAAATCTGTTACTCCCTGTGAGCTTCCTTCCGTTAGACGATGAGCAGGATCTTCAGTCCGCAGACCCCTGTCCACCGCTGTCCACGGACCTCCAGGGCCCTCCGTCTAGTTCGGCAGTCCCGGTAGGCAACCCTCCGGTTGATGATGGCGTAAGAGATCGAACTGCAGACTGGGTGCTCAACAGTCCTGACGACTTGGAGAGGGAGGGGCATCACGATGACCCCGTTGACGTGCCTGACTTGTCTGATCGCGCGTCGGAGCCAGGTGACTCAGCAAGTGGCGTTGCAGTTGGAGGGAGCGACCAGCTCAGTGTTATTCTCCCTGTGCCTGATGACATGCAAAGTGCTGAACCCCACCCCGTGGTTCCCACCCATGATGACACAGTGTCGGATGAGCCTGTTGTTTCCGCTCAGCCTCAGAGTTTAGATGTTGCTATTCTGCGGACAAGACGAGGCAGAGCCATCAAACCACCCAAAAGACTCATTTGTGAAATGAATGAACAGGTCGTTGACACTTCACGCACGTCCACAGTTGGCTCTTTTATATCTCTAGTTACCAGCTTGTTTTGAGCTGATGATAGCACCTGCCAGTAGTGCACATGCAGTAGCAGTTTGTTTTTTGTTTTTGTCAAGCTACAGGTGTTTTTAGGAGTAGACCTCGCAGTGTAGTTTTCATTATCAGTTGTCCAGTTTAGCAGAGTTTGAGGTGTAACAGGCATCTCTGTAGTCTACTTTTTAGTATGGGATAGGGCGCCTTCCCGTTTAAGTACTCCCTGGATCGAGGATTTTTTAATCGACAGCTTTTGACGCTCTTAATGACAATAGTACACTGCAGGTCTTTCTTCTTTTAGCTTTCTAGTGACCCCTCTCTCCGTCTCCTGCTTCCCTCCTCATTCTTGTCTGGAACTTCTTGCTCTTCTTTGGGCGGTTTTGGGTGTACATCCCCGATTTAGCAGGATTTAAGGGGGGTGTATGTAACGGAGTAAATATGGATGCAGTTAAATCCTGCATAAAGGGGATTTATTTATTTTCTAGTAATGTACTTGTCTTGTTTCCCTTATTATAATTACACACGTTTTTTATTTCATTTGTTATAATGTACATCTCGGGGTGTTTATGATTTGGAGTATTTTGTCCCTCCTGGCTTGCCGTCCTATGGTTTTGGCCCATTTCCTGCTTCCCCTCCCCCAGCACTTCATTCGAACACGCTGGACGGAGCAGTACAAGATCCCGAGATGAACGAATGTATTTTTTTTGTATAAATCCAGGTGTGTAATTTATTTCTTTGTGATGCTGATGTTACGAGTTTAATGCTAGTCAACTCCGCTAGCATGGTTTTCATTTATTTTCTTTGATTTTCATGGTTGGAGCTTGGTGCTAACTCAGTCCGCTAGCATGAAGCTAATCGCTATGCAGTAAGCTAAGGCTCCGCTTAGCTTAAAATGCTAACCTGTGGTTATATTGAGTTGCAATACAGTTCGTGTTGAAAATGTTTAATTTTGTTGTTCTGTACAATATGAGCACTTCATTCGAACACGCTGGACGGAGCAGTACAAGATCCCGAGATGAACGAATGTATTTTTTTTGTATAAATCCAGTAAAAAGACGACAGAACCAGCCGTGTGTGGACCTGCAATTCTGTTACACAACACAACGCAGAGGCAGAGAGACAACCGTAACATAAGCACACGGTGGATCTCACAAAGAGCTATTAATGAATGGTCACTGTCGGCCGTAACCACGCCACAACAGAACGGGTAACTCTCCCTAACTCCCGCAGCTCTCCCGTTCTCCTCCTCCTCCCCGCGGCACCCCCACACACACACCGCCCCTCCTCCCTGGATGCCTTTGCCGACTCTCTGCAGCGTAGGAATAATGAACACTCCTAAAACATGAACCGTTACAATATTTTCCAAGAGGCACATGATCCATTTCTGGCTGTAACGCTGATCAGTTTTATTATGTGCTTTCATGAAATATGAAAAATGTATTTAAATACTGTTACAACCGTCACAATGTACATGGATGTTACAATGCATACAAGTACACACACATGCATGAACATCGTAAATGTACAAGATTAAAAGAAATACTCAAAAAGATGAAACGTGAAATCAAAATGAATAATTTGTGAAATGAGGCTGGCCCAGGTGGGTCAATTTGACCCGTTTCATGAATTAGCCATCCGAAATTACCTGAAGTACACATATTTCATTTTGAAAACTACACACAAGATGTGCAAAAAACAATTGTTTCAAGAACCAAAAAAATATTTATTTTAGGCTACTGTGAAATCTGGACCGATCATGAAGTCCCATTTTAGGATGTGCAGGTGAATGCATGCACGTCATGCTGTGTAGTAGTAGTGAAAGCATGATGGCCATGATTGTAAGAGCCAGGGGTGTGCGCGCTGGGCGTGTGCGCGTCCACGCCGTGTAGTAGTAGTGAAAGCATGATGGCCATGATTGTAAGAGCCAGGGGTGTGCGCGCTGGGCGTGTGCGCGTCCACGCCGCGGTGATTGGGGCGTGGCACAGCCGGTGTGGAGGTTTTATTTGTCTGCGCTCACCTGTGCGGTGTCAGTGTGTGGCCTTGTCATGGTGGTGGGGTGGGCGTGGGGAGAAACCTTTTTTGTTGACCGCATGATCATAAACGCAGAACCGCAGGATACGCAGGATACGCAGGATACGCCAGACGTGGTGATGAAACATCGAAAGATTGCATTGGCACAACGAGGTATTTAAGGACAATCAATACGGCAGCAGAAAAGTAAGTCCTCGAGCTCTTCTTTAAGTTTGAAGCGTTTCCAATTTATATTCAAATGCCTTGGTTGTAAGCTTTGATTGTCTCTTTCCATCAGCTTCACTTACATTCGACCTGGTGTCATGGTATGGATCCATATTTAATTCACAAAATATCCAACAAATTGCACCTCTGCAGTGCACAAAAAAGTAATAGTATTTGTAGTTTACGAGGGGGTGAAAGAAGTTTTAGTAATGCTTTTCTACGGCCTTGAAATTAAACTGCAGAAGAAAACAAGAGGTTCATTAATCAGTCAGACTTTTGTGTTGCTGGAAGAAGACGAGATCAGAGAGTCGTTTCAAAGGCATTTAACAAAGTGATTACATTCTATTACAACTTTTCTCAATCAACCAAAATTTCAAATTCATATATCTATGATTTGCATATTTTCATATTAAAATAAAGTAACTTGACAAAATTCATGTCTCGCTAAAGTGTTACTGTAAAATATTTCGGTATCACAAAATCCTGCTCTTCTTGATTTATTATTGTATTTTGTGGATGAGACCGATGATGCCCCCTCTGTCGAAGGCGGGAACTGCAAGGTGGAGGGGTTATGTTTTGAGGCGTTCGTATTCCTGTGGGCCAAACCTTAAGACTTATAAAGCCGTTAGCAGCAGTTCATAGTTCACTCAGGATTACAGTGAGCCTCGTGAATGGTGGCTTCCTTCTTCTCACGCCGGCCCGCTGATCGACTCCAGCCCTCCCTCTGTCGCCCGCCTCCTGCCTGTTGATTCAAGGCAAAACATCGACAAAGAAATCATGTCAAACAAAACAACAATTGAAGGAGCAGCACGACGTTTGTGAGCTCCTCCTCCTCCGCAGCGATGAGAGTGACCTCTGTGCAACAGGGAGGTTAAGCTGTGTTTTTGGCCACGGTGCTGCGCATGTTAGATGTCAATCCACTCTGGAGCGCCGTGATGATGATGATGAGTATATTTATTAGTATTAGTATTAGTATTGCAGGTAATGCACATTGCTGCGGCGCTGCACCTTCGCTGTGTGGGGTTTTGTGTTGGCCTTGCGATGAGCTGGTGACCAGACCCCCCCCCCCCAGTGTTGGCTGGGATAGGATCCAGCCTCTGTGCCATCTGCACAGGATTAATGTGACAGCAAACAGATGATGGATGGAAGGAAAATAAAATAACGGCTAATTCTTAAAAGTAAATATAGCTAAGAATTGTTTTGGGTCAAGATTCAAAAGACAAATGTGAATGTAACTGCATGCAGAACGTTAATGAACATGAACCATTGCATACCGGTACCGGAAGCCCACCTGGGTGCAAAAAAAGTGGGATTTTCCCATTTACTAATAATAGAGGATTTAAAAAACATATCTTGTAAAAGTCAAATTAAATTCACTCACGAAAAATCAAAGTCATAAAGGGGTCCGATATGAACCATCATGAAACATGTCTTCTGGGTCTGATCCAGAATGAGGTCAGGATCAAATATTACATTTTAACATGAAATCCCATTTATGGATACAAAAATCAGTTAAAAGTACACATCAACTCTGATTCACTGTATAAAGATACCAAGAACAATCTAGAACCTTTTGGTGCTGATCCAGCTCACCATGTGGACGGTGTAGATCCAGTTAGGAGGGGAACGAGCTGCTTGGTGGAGGTCTGTGCTCCCTGAGTGCTTTTCTAGTTTTATTAATAATTTAGTGCTACAATATAAAATCTTAAGGGTTTTTTTTTACCTGATTTGTTGAAACAAGTCTGACAAGCCATTTTTGTGGCTGACAAAGCTCCAGAGGGAGAAGAAATGAGACGTCGGTGTGCCGTTTATGATCTGGGAGTCTTACTGGGACACTGCAACCACCATCTGCTGAGAGTGAAAGCTTATTCTCCCGCTGCACATGGTGCAGGCCTGCTTATTCTCCCGCTGCACATGGTGAAGGCCTGCTTATTCTCCTGCTGCACATGGTGCAGGCCTGCTTATTCTCCCGGTGCACATGGTGCAGGCCTGCTTATTCTCCCGCTGCACATGGTGCAGGCCTGCTTATTCTCCCGGTGCACATGGTGCAGGCCTGCTTATTCTCCCGGTCCACATGGTGCAGGCCTGCTTATTCTCCCGCTGCACATGGTGCAGGCCTGCTTATTCTCCCGCTGCACATGGTGCAGGCCTGCTTATTCTCCCGCTGCACATGGTGCAGGCCTGCTTGTTCTCCCGCTGCACATGGTGCAGGCCTGCTTGTTCTCCCGGTGCACATGGTGCAGGCCTGCTTATTCTCCCGGTGCACATGGTGCAGGCCTGCTTATTCTCCCGCTGCACATGGTGCAGGCCTGCTTGTTCTCCCGCTGCACATGGTGCAGGCCTGCTTGTTCTCCCGCTGCACATGGTGCAGGCCTGCTTATTCTCCCGCTGCACATGGTGCAGGCCTGCTTGTTCTCCCGCTGCACATGGTGCAGGCCTGCTTGTTCTCCCGGTGCACATGGTGCAGGCCTGCTTATTCTCCCGCTGCGCATGGTGCAGGCCTGCTTATTCTCCCGCTGCGCATGGTGCAGGCCTGCTTATTCTCCCGCTGCGCATGGTGCAGGCCTGCTTATTCTCCCGCTGCGCATGGTGCAGGCCTGCTTATTCTCCCGCTGCGCATGGTGCAGGCCTGCTTATTCTCCCGCTGCGCATGGTGCAGGCCTGCTTATTCTGTCTGGTGCACATGGTGCAGGCCTGCTTATTCTCTCGGGTGTGCCCATTTCTCTCTCTCATTCTCTTTGGTTCAACACATCAGCTTCTCTAAACCCTCTACTTGATCTCATTTATGTCACTGACACGGTTCTACTAGTCGTATTTATTCAAACTGCCATTGATTTTAATTTAGCATTGTTTACATTTTTACCACAAACACAGCAGCATCAGGACGTGTACACAGGCGTGTACCAGCAGCAGTAAAACTGACACAGTCACGCAGTGCAAATAAAACAGTGCGAGTTACCGGTAAATTGAGTATAATAGCAAATAATGAGCTTTCAGCATATCAGTGATCATAATGCTGACTCATGCACGCCTTAGTCTCACGTCATTGGCCGTGTCAGACCAGCAGTGCAGCGTGTTCTGCAGGAACCAATGAGAGAAGTCCTTCGTTTTACAGTCATGGTGAATACCAAGCCGGTGAACTAACATCACCCAACGACTTCTGGAGTATTTATGAAATACCAATGATCAAACAAACTGAGTGAGAACAAATGACATTTCAACCGGAGGAGCTGTTTGCTTCCCGAAGTTGTTGCAGGTTGACATTTAGCGGCCTGGATTCTAGCGAAGGACGGTTTGACATGTTTGTCAGTCACACACTCGCTGACCAGCAGCTGTCCGTGGCATTTGGGCGCCGGTGTTATTCGACCCAGAGGCGTGAGCTGTGTTTGAGCTAAGCATGAAGGACCGCGCTCTGAGACTCCAGTACTATTTACTGCTGCCCATGATTATATATCAAGCAGCGCTTGTAAATATTCATGATGACTGCCAATACCAACAGGACATTCTAATGAATAAGTGAAGCCTCATGAATAATGAGCAGCCCCCCCTCCGCCCCCCCGCGGCTTCAGTGTCAGGTAGCTTGTGCTCCTTGTTGCTACGGTAATGACCTGAATGATGGTCTGTGCCCTTCGCCTCCACTGGTAATGCTTCCTTCTGACTGTTCCTTGCTGTGAATGAATTGTTGGAGGATTAGCCGCTCCGTTCTTACTCATGGCCTCATTCCGGCAGCTTTTTATGGCCGTTCTTTGCTCGTCAGAGAGACGTGGGCTCACTGAGGGGGGGGGGATTACCTTGGCTTTGTGGAGGTTACGGATAAAAGATGTGCACTTCATCCCTGTACTAACATGCTGCTACATAGACACATTTATCCAACTTGAAATTACTGGCTGTTTGATTTTGTTGAGAATCAATTTTTGCATCATTTATTCATTTGTTTTTGAAAAGGCAGACGTTCCGACATACACAGAGACGTACGCGGAGACGTACGCGGAGACGTACGCGGAGGCGTACGCGGAGGCGTACGCGGAGGCGTACGCGGAGGCGTACGCGGAGGCGTACGCGGAGACGTACGCGGAGACGTACACGGAGACATACACAGATACACGACATACAGAGACATACACAGAGACATACACAGGTACGCGACATACAGAGACGTACACAGAGACATACACAGGTACACGACATACACAGACACGCACAGAGACACGCACAGAGACACGCACAGAGACACGACATACACAGGTACACGACATACAGAGACATACACAGAGACACGACATACACAGAGACACGACATACACAGACATACACAGAGACATACACAGAGACACGACATACACAGAGACACGACATACACAGACATACACAGAGACATACACAGAGACACGACATACACAGAGACACGACATACACAGACACGACATACAGAGACACGACACACACAGACACACACAGACACGACACAGACACGACACACACAGACACGACACAGACACGACACACACAGACACGACACAGACACGACGCGCACAGAGACGCGCACAGAGACGGGCACAGAGACGGGCACAGAGACGGGCACAGAGACGGGCACAGAGACGGGCACAGAGACGGGCACAGAGACGGGCACAGAGACGGGCACAGAGACGGGCACAGAGACGGGCACAGAGACGCGCACAGAGACGCGCACAGAGACGCGCACAGAGACACGACTTGCACAGAGGCACGACATGCACAGAGACATACATGCACAGATATATCCACAGATGGATGCAGTTCGGTGAGGTGCGCTGAGTTTCATGGCTGATGAGGCACTGACTTCATCACATTTGGATTTACACACTGATGAAGACTACAGAGTTTGATTGGCAGCAGTTAACGGATCACAGCACCCCCTACCATGAGGCTGGAAAACTGCGTGCCTCACAGTGTGCCTCTTCTTCAGCCATTTAATGATCACTCAGCACAATAAAGTGATGCAGGCACATGGCTATTAACAAAGTGCTCCCTGGAAGCGACCGCTACGTCTGAAAGTCAACGTGACATGGCTCGCCACTCTGCCCCCGCCGTAAGACAAAACCCAAGAACCTTATTTCATTTTCCATTTTCCTGTAGGCCACGCAAACAAAAGAAGGGATTACAGTCGACTGTATAACTAAAAAATAATATAATTTCCCTCCGGCATTAATAAATTATTCTGATTCCGTTTCTTCAACTTTCGTTCTTTGTAATTATCATGAATTCTAGCAGCATGTTCAAACTGTCTGATATCCTGGATGCACCAAGACTTCCGAAAGCAGCGGTAAAGGAGCTTCAGCATCGACCCATCCATTTCCTTTTGCTGGAGCCTATCCCAACTTGCTGTTAATTCATCTAAATTACATGTTTTTGGAGAACCCAGAGAAACCCCACGTGGACATGGGGAGAACATACAAGCTCCTCACAGATAGGAGCCCAGAAGCTTCTCGCTGTGAAGCAGCAGCACTAACCACTGTGCCACAATGGTGCTTCAACATTATTACGCCAGCTAACAGTTAATGTTCACTTCAACAGGTAAGCCATTTAAATCATCATCAGAATGTGACTTTGCTGGTTTCACACTTCAAAGCCAGTTTTTCTCCCTTTGCGAGGTGAGAGAGGGACTCCTCCCTCGCCTCGGAGCTATAATGTGTCCCCTTTAAAGTGAGAGCGTGTTAATCATTGTCACGAGACAGTGTTGAAAACACGCTGCTATTCTATGAGGCATCATGAAAGACCTGTTTGCATATAATCAGGTGAAGGACAGGCTTGACTTAAGTTACAGAGGCAAAGAATATTCATTGGTATAATATCAGTCTGGCTGTACTTGGTGCTGCATGGACTGCTGTACAGGCTGTACCTGGACGGTATCAGGATTCAAGGCAGGAAGGAGTCGGGATAAGGTTTATTAGAAAGCACTGAATCAGCAAGATGAGCTGTCAAGGGTAGTGTTGACTCTGTGTCTGTTACAGTACACAGACAGAGGACAGCAGGGGACGCTCATGGGACAGACCTGCCACAGCTTCAGGGAGGTGCAACAGGAAAGGAACACCTCCGATGTTGTCCCGGACAGAGTGAACATTAGCTCCTGTCTTTTGGTTTCCCTGGCATCAACTTTGTTAATGTATTGAGAGGAACTTGAAAAGGAAATCCCACACCCTGAGCAACTTTAAATAGGGAGTGGTTAAATTCACCGATGGCATTCATCCCTGGTAGTAAGAAGCACAGAGACATGAAGGTGATTCCGCAAGCGGGACAATGTGCAGGAAGCTCTTTGCTCACCTCACTCTCTCCTCTACATCTATCTTAGAATGCATACGAAGAGTTCTACTTTAATATATTGTGTGCGTATGTGAAAAGCAACGTCTGACAGTAAAACAGCAACACTACACAGAAGTGATTATGATCAGTCCATGTCCACCAAGGGAGCAATAAGGGCTTTTCAAAAACAATAATTAAATACATATTAGACTGTCAAACTTTGTAAGCGTGCTCGCTATGAACGTACATTTGCTCCTGGGTTTGGAGCGTTTCTGGCAGAGCGGCTTGAGAGAGAAATGGCGGACCCTGTCCTGCAGCATCTGTTTGATGTTTGGACCAAAGACTGGAACAGATATTTCATATAAGTGCCTGAGAGCTGCATTAACTTGTGGAGTAGAAGATGTCTCCTCTAAGAAAAGTACTTTTACACTGGAATGTTCACTGTAAACTGTGACCTTTGCCCCGTGATACAGATCTGACATGTTTATTGTCAGCAGCTTGCACCATAATGGGATGTTCATTCAAATAAGACACTGATTTTAGATATCCTTTCATATCTAACACAATATTTCATAGATTTAGCATGTTATTCATATCGTGTTTATAGTCCTAAGAAACTGCCTAAAGTGTGTGAGGCTACTGCGTCCTCCCCTCGGCTGTCTTTCAAAACCAGTTTAGGCCTTTTCATACTGTACTTATAGAGTATAAGTAGACGGGATGGAATAGACACTCGGGCATAGGAGTAGACAGAGGCACTGTTTTGCAGTTCTGCTTTCACTGTATCAGATGTTTGTGCTAGAAGCACCTGAGCAGCAAACTGCTGACCTAATCAAATGAGAAAACATGTTTGTGTATGTGAGAGACAAATGAGGTTTGTTCCAGGAAGCTGCAGATTCAGCAGTTTTCATCTTCATCATATGGACATGAAAGAACTGAATAAACATTTCCTCTATCTTGTGAGGAAGTTGGATTTTTTTTCTGCATCGAACCTTTAATATGTTGTTTGGCAACAGACACAAAACCAATGAAGCATTGACAGACGTGTGATTTTTCTCATCACCAGCGTATCGTCTGTAGCCCCGTGTCAGTTTGGAGGATGACAGAAGAAATATGCAACTGATTTCCACAAGAGTTCCAGGAAGGATAGGGAGGAACCCATTGAATGTTGTAGCTAGCAGGTCCACATGAAGGAGTGGATCCAGGAATACAGCTCCTATCAGACCGATGCCGTCCGTGAGCCATTTGTTACCGCGCCGCACAGAAAGAATAAATAGCTTGTATAGTTTCCATTGCTAGAGTTTTACAGGTGCTTTTATTTTGAAAAATGACTGGATTTTCTCCAATCCTTTTTCGCCTGTGAATCTTCATGGTCACATGATGCGTCACTCAAAATAAGCCTGTAAACTAGCGAACAGTCGTAAAAAAACGAAACAAAACAAAAACAAACGTCTCTGCTTATTATACGGAGACAATAAATATGTCTTCATCATCATCAACATTAAGCGAGGAAGCGAGGCAACAAAGCCTTCAAAAAGTATTGTATTGAATTGGACTGTATTTTCTCACCTTCTTTAACAGGACATTTTATTATACTACTACTACTACTAATACTGCCTCTACTGATGCTGCTAGATTCCACCAATGCAAAGAAACCAAGTACCCCATGAAGCTCAATGATCATTTTGCTAACTTGTTTCTTAAATCGGTTCCAGTTAGATTCCCTGAACTGCATAGGTTCTGCCTTCGCCGTCTGGGTTCACTCATTTTCCAAGAACATGTGATTTTCATAGACACATGCAAGCCTCATGTTCAATACGGCCATACAGAGGCAGGAGTGAAGTAGCGACAGGCCTTCCCTTTAAATCCAGACTGTACTTGTACCATGTAACAGTACTGAGCATGTTAGGAGGAGCCGCTGAGGCAAGCTGTCCTTCGGTCTACAGGGAAATGCATTCAGCCAGCCACATGTCTGACAGAAGCCGCCACAGCACCATTGCTTATTACAACAAATAAGCGCCATGCCAGATGTGCAGAGGAGCCCTGCTGTTTCTAGGAGGTAGGAAAACTGAGCCATTTGTTCCACTCCACATTGCATCCGGGGAAGTTGTTCCACTCCGTTCGGAAGATGATGTGCTTGGACCAAATCCTGCTAATTACTGTCTTCCATACTTCTGACAATGAGGAGTACACGACAAGTTTTGTGAAGCAGCTCCATTGTTCATCAAAATCCCCACTGGAGTCCTCTGGAGGACTGGGGAGTCAGTGTTTCTCACAAAGTCGTGCTGGGTAGACGTGAAGACTCTATTGGGAGACTTACGGCTCGGGTACGCGTGTGGGGTCAGACACCAGGGCAACCAGGTGACGTGAACGTGATACGGTTTCTTACTGTCGTTTTATTTAGCTTTCCCGTGTCTAAATCAAGCTTCTTCTATGCGATTATAAAAGGCTTGGATCGGTTTAACATGAATTATTATCAATGTAATGTATTTTAGAGAAAATAAATGAGAATTGATTTCAAATTATTGAATTTGTTTATTAGTGTTTAATGGACATTTCTGTTCCAGCACCAAATATATGGTTGAGGGTTACAGAACAGTAATAATACATGTATAACACTCCATAACAAATGATCAAAGACCAGACTGATATAGGTCAGAATGTACTTTAGTTTTCATATTCTTATGTAAAAATCTAAATGTACAGAACTATAGTAATTCAAAAATATAATTTCAGCTTAATTGAAATGTATATAATGTAATAAAATAATATTTGTTTATATAGTTTTTGGATACTCACTATGATCATGACTGACCACTGTGTGTCACTGTGACCTTCTCCATAGTGGTTCCATTTGATTTAGGCATTTATGTTCACATCGTATCACACACATTGTCCAACACAATAGCGTGTATGTGTTGAAGGTGTGACGGTGCTGCTCGATGAACGGCCTGTTTTATAACAGGAATAACACATGATTGCAGGCTGGTCCGGTCATGTGATGAGAAATGTTGGCGCCCGACTTGCCTTTTACACACAGGGGGTTAGAAATAGCTTCTTGGCCACGAGGCGAAGGTGTATTAATCACAGTTATTAAGGAGTCTCATCAACTCTCCTGTTCCTGCTCTCTACCCTCCCCCCCCCCCCCCCCCCCCCCCAGCGGAGGAAGTGGGAGGTGGAACCACACTGGGATGCGGAGAACGTTGGTTGTAAAAGCTTAAGAACACAGAGCCCAGATCAGCTGTCCAATTGCCTCTGTTGGGTTTCGGGTAGCCAGACAGTGGCAGCAGGATGCCTCAAAACCAATCAAAGTCAAAGGCTGTTCATTGCTGCTGACGCAACACTGTCAAACTATTGCCACTGAGTCCAAGAAGGGAACTAGTTCCTGCGGTTCTCCAAGAAGAAACTCACATCCTCACCCTTCAGTTCGCCTGGAAAGGTTGCTGAAGCAGCACACAACAAACAAAACACAAAATCCATGCGGTGTAAATGTTGGTGTTACATGCGGATGAGCAGATCATTATATGGTTACTCTGTGCAAAAGATTTCCATCATGCTGGCTATTCATCAAATAATTCATTGAATGGTGGAGACAAGGTATCTTTGCATAATGGCCTCTTAATGGCAATCCTTCAAAACATTCATTTATAAGAACTTTGTTCATCAGATTATTTGCTGATATATTAGATTTTACACATCACATGTCAGAACAGTTAGCGGTGACAACGGCAGCAGATCCATGTTAAACAGTATATGTTGGTTTGTTTTCTTGATCATGACTTTTAATTAAAGATCCAAGGCCTCTTTGTGTTGGGATTACCACAATAAAAGGACACTGTGAGAACTTTGGCGCAGGCAGATATGAACCGCAGACAAAGAAACCACAGACAGGTGCATTTTGTGCAGCCGTACTGTGGCTGTCATCCTATTCATCACATTATGTTGCAGACACAAAATGAACCAGTGTGGACCCTAGAATGCAGAGACAGAGGTGAAGGAAAGCAGTCTCTAGTTTGTTCATAATTATTAAAGAAGAGAAAGCTAAAGCAAAAAGGATCCGAAAGGAGTGAAAGGACGGGCTGGCGTCTCAAATAATACGAACAAATACACACATCCAAACAAAAACCGCAGGATCTGAGGAAACAGTGAAGAACGGGCTGACATCACTAGTGATAATCATAACTCAAATACACAACCGAAGGGAAAGGAGGAGTGAATTATTTGACTGTCCTTGTACTGTAATACATGCTACTGTTTGACTGTACTTGTGCTCTAACATTCTATCTAATAAATATATCCATCATCATCATCATCTGACTAGTATTTTATTATACCAATAACACGCCCCCTCACAAATAATTATTCAGGTCCATCAACTTTACACCTTGCCTTTAATGCTTGCATTAAAGCAGTTTAACGTAACCTCAGCACAAAGTGTTTTCACTTGTACTTTTGGTATTACTAAAATACTTTATATACTTATTCACCATCGATAAAATGAATTCGCTGCTTGTGTGGAGGGAGAAACATTGCAGACACACACCGCTGCCGGTTCGGTGCGTCCCGTCGGCGGAGCTCCGTCTATCTATCTGTCAGCCGATAGGAGCTGTCCGTGGTGCTGAAAGGAGGAGGGGGAGGAGGGGGAGGAGGGGGAGGAGGCGCCCAGCACCGAGCGGAGCAGCAGCAGCAGCAGCAGCAGCTCCTCAGTCTCCAGCCTTCGGTTCGTGGAGTCAGGAGTCTTCAGCACCTCCCGTTACCGAATCCGGTCTGAAGTCCGGAGAGCAGCGCGTCTGAGCAAAGCCTCCATCCCAAAGACGCGCGCACGAGCAAAAGCCCGACAGGCACAACGGAGCGCGATGAGCGCGATCAGAGATTATCTTGCTCTCGTGCTCGTCCTCGTGGTGACGGACATGGAGGCTGAAGGTAAGAACTGCGCTAATCACGCGCTCTGGGTTAAAAACGGAAAAGCGCTCCTCAACCAAACGGCGTTCCTCTCTCAGTCCGTGCGTGTCCGTCACGGAGAACGTGCACACACGTTGCGCGTTGTGCGTTCGGACTGACTTGCAACGGTTCATCAAAGGTGATTTACCTCTGGCTTCGTCACCTGAAGTTTTCCTCTTCCAAGAAGCACAGAAAGAAAATCAGACTTCCACCTGCTGCTCCTCCAGTTATTCATGCGTTCATTGAATGCATTCGTGTTTTATTTATTTATTTAGTTTCAGAAATGTGGAAGTGTTTTTCGTGCCGCTAACCCCTAACCCTTGCCACCAGACTCAGGCCAAAGGACATTTCATGGAACGGCTCTCTGCAGTGTCCTTCAAACAGGCAGTCCTCTTTGTCCTGGAGAGATTCTTATTTATTTTAAAAGCTAAAATCGACTGAGAACAGCGTCTCATTTACAATAGATGAGAGAGATGAGAAAAGTAAACGTGTGAAGTGACTCAACTTACTCAGCCGTCAGTCACCTTTAATCGGATGTGTTTGTGTCGATGGCTCCACAGCCACAGATCATCGCTTGTTACCCTCGCCGAAGGGGAGGCGAGGGTATTGCAATTGGGTCCGTTTGTTTGTATGTTTGTCTCTTTGCTTGTCTGTCCAATCGCATAACTCAAAAACTAGGAATCCAAATGACGTGAAAATTTTACACAAGCAAGGTTCTGTCCGTGGCTCGGTCCTCCCCGAGAATGGCGTTGATCCGGATCTGGATCCAGATTCTAGAATTATTTTTACATCTGGAATTGTGCCTCTTTGCATAGCCACTATGCCAAGACAATAAAGGCTTTCTATTCTATTCTATTCTCTGCTGTAAACTGCCACTTTAAGAGGGAGGGACACGAATGGCATGATGGGGAAAAAAGAGTCCAGAAGGTGTCTTGTAGTACGTTCCGGAGCAGCAAGCTAGAGCAGGTTTGGCCCCTCTGATCCGGAAGCCCCGTTTACTGTCTCACAAGATCGAATAGAATATTGGAGGCGAGGGTCTGCAATCTCTGATTGTCTTTCTAGTGTTTATGTCTGCATAATCCCACCGCCGTGCATTGAGCGTTCAGGTCTGGCTGCTGACACAATGTGTGTGTGTGTGTGTGTCTGATGATGTGCCATGACACAGACTGTGCTGCTTACTGTACTTTATCCAAAATGTTTTTTTTTTTTAATGTTGGCTTGAGATTTAAGAGTGCTGGAAAAATGAAGAAAGACCTGATCATTTGTGTTCCACCACCAGAAATGTGATTTTTTCCCCCCCCGGACATTAATGAAAATGTAACAGGGATTCAACACGTCTTCAAATAAACAGCCAACACTCTGCCCGTAAATTAAAGGTTGGTTCTCGGCTCAGCTTCCTGGTCCCAGTATGTGAAGAGATGAAAAGGATAAATGAATAAGATGAAGAACCCCTACCTGGTTTTGATCTGGTCGATGTGGCTCAAAGGCTCTGGAATTCTGCTAATGTTAAGAGACAGAACTCCTTTCTGATTAAGCTGAGACAAGAGAAAGTTTTAAAATGAGAAGGAATGCGTATTATCAGGCAAAAATGAAGCATAAATGTCTTCATTAAAGCGTCTAAAAAAACAAAAAAAAAGCCCCCCCGCCCCCCCTAGGAAAAATGAGACAAGAAAAGGATTGATAAGATGTAACCAACAATACGTTATTGATCATCAATATCATTAATATTTGGATTGAGAGGTAGTGAGAAACACTGGCTGCTGGGCCATCAGTAGTCGGATCATGACGCTGTCCTCCTCCATGATGGGGGGGGGGGGGGGGGGCTCCTCACTGACCTCACTGACCTCGGAGCAGCAGGGACTCTAAACGTCGCCCATCGCTGGCTGAAATGTCATCTGTTCATGCTGGTCTCTCTCTCTCTCTCTCTCTCTCTCTCTCTCTCTCTCTTTCCTATCGTTCTAAATGTAGCGCTAAAGCGGTTCATCATATTTAATGAATCTGATATACTTGCATACATTTTGTAAATGGTTTCATCCTCAAGGTTGAATGCACTTATTGAAGTAAAAGCACAAGCTAAATAAATGTAATGTAACAAAATAAAGGTCACTAATAATGTGCCAACAGCAAGAACAGTCTTTGCAGCATCAGATGGGTTATTTCTCAATAATCGGAACTATTGAACGTGTCTTAAGACTCAGTTGAAGCTCAAATTGAGTCTTTTATATTGAACATCGTCTGTGGAGCTCAGTGAAAGCACAAAGAGGGAAATGTAATAGGAACTGACCAAAGGGAGAATCTCGGCTATCCAGAACTCACTTAGCCCATCCCCAACGGATTTGTTGTAACCCTTAATGTGGCTCTAATTTGTAATTTCCTAAACTGCTTATTGTTAAAAGACTAAATGACAAGCACAGAAGGCCCAGCGGCACTTTCAGCCACCGATGGCTGAGATGTTTCTGCACACATTTAAACATGAACAGGAACTGCCTGGTTGGTCAGAGAAAAATATCCTCACTGACCTCGGAGGAGAAGTTAAATTCAATAAACAATTTAATATTATTTAATGCAACCCCGGTGCATTCAGCTCTGTGCTCTTAATCATTAGAGCAAACTACATAAACAGCAAATGAATTAAAGCCTGAAATGAATTTGTTGCACCTCAAAACTGAAATAATGTACGATCCTTAGTGACACATGTAAAACCCTGATGCTCGTGCTGGTTTGAATGTGCGGCTGCAGATCTAACAGTTTACCTGCTTGTGAGTGTGACGGAGTTGAGAAGGTTAGGATTTCACCAGCTGACATGCTTGTGTGTCCTCGGATTTATCAGTGGTCTGTTGTTCACAGTATCTAGAATAATATTCTATGTCATGGAATCATTCTATATATTTTGTGCTTGTACTCTACATATAAGATACATGGACAAGAAAGTACAGTAGTAGTAGTAGTAGACTCTCCATCTGCGTCCATGCTCAGCAGTGTTAATATTCATCAGATTTCTGAGAATGAATGTAACACGAAACAGAAGGTTTGAGAGGTTGTTTTCGGATCACTGTCCAGAGTTGTGGAAACTATAGGGGGATAAAGCTGATGAGTAATACAATAAATTTATGGGAAAAGGTTGTTGAGGCTAGACTAAAGACAGAAATAAGTATTTGTGAGCAGCAGTATGGCTTTATGCCGAGGAAGAGTACCACAGACGCAATGTTAGTGTTGAGGCTAGCAATGGAGAAGTACAGGGAAGGTCAGAAGGAGCTGCATTGTGTCTTTGTAGATCTAGAGAAAGGAACTGTGGTACTGCATGAGGTACTGTGGTACTGCATGAGGAAGTCTGGAGTGGCAGAGAAGTATGTCAGAGTAGTTCAGGACATGTATGACAGCAGTGAAGTGTGCAGCAGGAGTAGCAGGGGAGTTTAGTGTAGAGGTGGGATGCACCAGGGATCAGCTCTGAGCCCCTTTTTGTAAATAAAAGTTTCCTATAGCCATTCCCTGGTCAAGCTGTGTGGATCACAGGTGTGGGAGAACAAAAGTTCTTTATGTGTACCTTATGTTAAGTTCAAGCAGGATCCGAACCCCAAGATGCAAAGACGGAGGCGGGAATCCTCCGTGCTGAATTAGTGCTCAACACAAAACAAAAAGCCGAAACCACAAAAGAATAGCCAAAGTCAATCAGAAGTCAAACGAGCACGAGTTCAATAAGATAACAAAAGATCACAGCCAAAAAGAAACAACGAGACAGTGAAGCTGGCTGACCTCACAGGGCAAGAAGGCAGGCCCGGGAACAATGGAGTGATCTGATGCAGCTTGATGATGAGACAATGGGCTGCAGGTGTGTCTGCTCTGTCCGTCCTCTGCCACGCCCAGAGAGAGAGAGAGAGAGAGAGAGAGATGGTGAAATGTGTGGAAACACCAGGAATAAACAATGATAAATATAAATGTAAAACACAAACCCTGACATGGTAGCTTGACATGTCTCTTATTTAGATCTTACCCTAACGTCCCTGTTCCAGAGTGGGGAGGAGATTCTGAGTCAGCTGTGAGCTAATAGTGTTTATCGCGGGGCTTAGATCCGGGGGTGATTAGTCCTTCTCTTCGGGGGGCTACCGTAGCTGCTAGCCTGGCTGCTGATTCATCAGTTAGGTGACCCCTCTCTGACAGCAGGCGCCGAGCTGCACCTGGAACAGGCACTGCTTTGATGATGCCCCTGAGCTTCAGGGTCAGGCAGGCTGCGCTTTTTTCCTTCACGTTACTGCCCAGATAAATACGTTGGCCTTGGCCGACCCGGAGCCAGCAATGCCCCAGAATCCCACCCCCAGGGCCCCCTTCCATTGCTGCTGCGCAGCCTGTCATCATTGTCAGGGCTCTGCTGGGAAAGCTGTTTCAAGCTAATGGCTGCTGCAAGGCTCAGTGGGCTAGAGGGGCTTTACTGTGGGCCAACAACACCAAAGACACACGGAGCCACTGTGTGTTCAGCGGTTACTCCTCTTGACCACCAGTCATTTGAGGACTGCTGGTGAGCTAAAATATTTAAAGATCATCTGTGTTTTTAAAGTCGTTGATGCGGTTTCTCTGATGAACATTTATTACAAGCGTATATTTTTTCCTGATCATACCATTTTGAAGTTAAGGAGTTGTGGATGAGGGTCCTGCGATCTCTTAGGGCTTTCTAGTGTGTTTTGATTAACCACAATTATTTTTTATTCTAACACACCATGTAATTAGATTCTGAGATGGGACCCACAGAGTATGTAACAAAGTTGTTTGTTTAAATGCCCATATCAGGTCAGTTAATGCGTGATTAGTGACAAATCGTATTAGGAAACACATTTGCAGTTAATTAAAGTGTTCCAAACGAATGTCCTCAGAGCGGAACCTGAGCCTTCAGGCCCTTCAGTCGAGGATCCTGCTCAGACTCTGTTTCCTGCCCAAACGCAGCAACACTGAATCCTGCATTAGACTTTCCAAGCTGACCAACAATTGGTGTTGAGTGCAGCATCCCCCCCCCCCACCCCACATGCATCCTGCACATGCTGTCCTTAAGCCGGTCTTTCATGGTTTTGCATGTCAGCGTGCAGCAGCAGCGACCCCACCACGCTCCGTGAGCAATGCTGGCAACTTGATTCATTTAGAAATGAGATGCACTAAATTATAACTCAGCTCATACATTAAAGTATTGTCATGCTATGGGACATTCATTAAAGTATAATGACAATTATAACAATATAGTCGTCTTTGTCTTTCCACAAATCAAAATATGTTTTTCACAGCAGCTTTAAAAACCACAATCCAACCAGTGATTTGCATATTTTTGAATATAACGTTTATTTAGATACATTTTCATGTTCATAAGAGGAAAAATACAACATGAAATATCTTAATCCTTTAATTAACAGAAAGCGAAACCTAGAGCTGCCTTGTATGACAGGTTTGGACACAGACACAAACATAAATATTTTTTATTCAATCTATTCTTTTTTTTTTTTTCTTTTTTTTTTCTATACCTTGTCTGCATTCGTGCTCCACAGTGACGGACATAACGTCAGTCACTGCTGGAGTTCTATGCAATTTTTATTCTTATAGTGATTGTGACCGTCACCTGCCCTCTTGGCAGCCTAGCCTATTCCTATTTTATTTGTTTTATTACCTGCTTACCGCCGTAGAGGGCTGTGCACACCGCAGTGAACATACAACATGAACAAACAAAAAGTGACAAATACACAGTGTTCTGAGAAGAAAGTGCAATGGATTTATTTGTGCCCCTTAATTCTACCCCTTCCATCCAATCATCACCAAGAGTTGTCCCAATACACCAGGTTCACATTCGTCTCTAGAGGAAAGTATGGATCACCAAGTTCTCAGATCTGAAGAAAAAGAGAGAGAGCATAGTGAGAGCCACAAGCACTAACCCAGCAACCTCCACTAACTCAGAGATCTGTGTGCGGGGTTGACTCTCTAAACGAGTTTTAATAGGTGCTGGAGTGGTGGATCTGGCATGCGTGAAACCTCCACCTAAGAACGGGGCAGCCATCCCGGACCCAACAATGGCGACATAAGCCCCCAGATCACCCCAAGCAGCCACAGCAACCCAAGAACGACCACCATGGCCCCACCAGAGCCACACGCAGAAGAACCAGTCCAGGGCCCGGGGGCGACTTACACCAACACAGCCGACGAAACCTAGGCCAGCGCAGCGGCACGGGGCACAGCGGGCCGGCCCGGCGCCCCACCAGCACCCAACACCACGCCCCCCCCAACCACCCGCCCCCCTCCCAGCACCCTCCACCCATCCCACACACCCCCCAGTCCCCCAGCCCCCCCCCACGGCCCAGCCCCCCCCACCCCCACCCCCCCACCACCGCCCCCCACCCCCCGCGCCCCCCCCGCCCCTCCCCCCCACCGCACCCCCCCCCCCACCACCCAACCCACCGCCGACCTCGGGCAACCCCCCAACCCAGCGAACCAGCGTCTGGGGAACGGGAGTAGACAGTGCAGGGGCTTCAGCCCTATCCGACCCTATACAGCCATTTGGGAGGAGAGTATTATTCCCTGGGATGGAGAGTAGGGAGCAGGAGGCCGGACCACCGTCCCACCCCAAGCCCAGCCCGCTAAGGCCCCACATGCCGCGCCAAGGCCAAAATAAATAAATTGATTATGAACCCCCCCCCATACCCTGTCTATATGGCTCCCCAGATCCCAGACTGGGGAACCCTCCCAACACCGTGAATGTGTGGACACCCAGGTGCTATATACACATGTATGTAGTGCGTTAAAATTTGGGGCAGGAGGGGCCAGACGGGGGATGCGGAGGAGGGCAACGGCGCACTCCTGCCCTGCGCCCTCCCCCTCATCTCCCCGCCGAGCACCCGCGTAACCCCATGTGGTGCATTAAAATGGGGGGGGGGGGTTGCAGAGGGACGTTCGGTGAACGCCCCCCAGCACCAGGCCCCCCAGGTGCATGTACCCTATGTGTATATTTACAAATGTGTTGTGCTAAGGTGGTGAGTTAAGAGGCGCAGCACATGAGGCCCCAGCCAACCAGGCGGGGGGAGGAGGGAGCCTGACCATAGTCCCCAGCCTCACCCATCCCACCCACATGTGTCAGAGGGCCCAACCATGCACAGGGCCTGGATCGAGCGCCGCCCCCGACGCATCCCACCCATCCCCCATAATCAAGCCCCCAGGAAGGAGGGAGCCGCGAGGCCCCGGCGGGAGGCAGGATGCCGGAAGAGGAGATGCGGGGAGAGAGGGGAAGGGGGAGACCACGAGGGGAGAGGAAGGGAGGCGAAGGAGAGGGGAGAGGGGCAAGGGGGAGGCAGGACAGGAGACGAGACCAAGGAGAAGAGGGCGAGCAGGGGACGGGGAGGGTGGAGGAGAGAGGTCAGGGAGGAGGGAGGGGAGGTGAGGGGGCCATGGCCACGCCAGGTCACCAGCCGGACCCCGGCCGCTACTACCAGCAGAGGAGTGACAGACTGCGCCAGCTCAGTGCCATCCCAAACGCATAGGCCAGCACCCCCGCATGGCAGCCTAGCGGAACACCGGCGGCCGCCCGAGAAGCATGCGCCACCCAGGAGAGACCCGAGGAGCCGGGTTGCACATATCAAGCCACGGGGACAGCCCCTGAAGAGTTAGCCCAGCATGCCAACAGCCCCGGAGATCAACCATCCTTGTGTGAAGAACATTGAGGTGGAGACTGGAGCTGAAACATAGAAAGTTAGAATGGCTGGGCGGCGATGTATTTCTGAGATCCACTCGGTCCTGGATACAGAAAACAGAAACAAGCAGCATTACCATTTACATCGTTGTGGTGGCTTTCGCTAGCAGGCAGAATCAGGTTGTAATATTTATATTTAATGATTTAATAAAAGGAGACCAACTTTCTGTAAAATATTTCAAATGTTTTTTATTTATTTTTTTGGAAGCAGAGATTTTCTCCATTGATATGTGTTCTATGAGGAGATTCAACCAATGATTGATGTTTAAAGACTGTTTATTTTTCCAGTTAACGAGGATTGTTTTCTTGGCGATGGCGAGGGCTGCGAGTGTGGGGTGCGTATGTTTCTTTGAAATAATGATTTCTGCCAAGTCACCGAGTAGACAAGTGATCGGAGATAAAGGGAACGTACAATCTAAGATGGACGACAGTCTATGTGATACTGCGACCCAGAAATCCTGGACGGGTGAGCACAACCATAGAGCATGGAAATAAGTGTCAGCAGTATTTTGGGAGCATTGAGAACAGATGTCAGATTCAGAAAAGCCCATTTTCTTCATCATATATTGAGTAATGTGTGTTCTATGAAGGATCTTATACTGGATGAGTTGAAGATTTCTGTGTTTTGTCATTTTAAATACATTTTCACAGATTTGTGTCCAAAAGTCATGATCTAGGGTTAGTGACAGATCCGTCTCCCATTTTGAGATGGGAAGAAGTAACGTATCTGTGCTTGAGAGGAGTTTATAAATCTTAGAAAGGGTCTTTTTAACTGTCGGGGAAATCTTTGTGACTTCCATAACAAATACAGGTGGCTGAGGCGGGCCCCGGAGCGTTGGAATTCTTTTCTTAATTGTATTCATTACCTGAAGATAGTAAAGGAAATTTCCGCTTCCGAGTTCATATTTTTGGAACAATTTTGTAGATGACATAAACGTATTGTCACGAAAGAGATGATGGAGTTGAGAGATTCCCTTCTGTTCCCACATACCTACATGGAAAGGTTGATTGCTAGCCTGAAAGTCAGGGTTATTCCAGATTGGAGAGAACACGCAGGGTTCCAGTTTAGAATTTGTAACTTCTAACGCTTTCCACCAGGCGGACAAGGTGGAAGAAATCATCGGGTTTTTAAAACAGTTATGCCGTTTAATGGTTGTTGTGATGAAGGGGAGATCTGCGAGTCTAATATCCTTGCAGTCCTTCTGTTCCAATTCTAACCAGTAATTAGAGTCTCTATTCGGGTGCATCCATAGTACAAGATATTGTAGCTGGTTAGCCAAGTAATAATTCATAAAATTTGGGGCTTCCAGGCCTCCTTTAGATTTACTCCTCTGAAGGGTAGATAGACTAATTCTTGCTTTTTTATTTTTCCAGTAGAATTTGGTGATGGCTGAATCCAACGACTGGAAGCAGTTGGAAGTTGGTTTAAACGGAATCATTGAAAATAAATAATTTATTTGTGGTAAAATTTTCATTTTGATGGTGGCTATTCTTCCCAAAAGGGATATCGGGAGGTTATTCCAACGCTTCAGATCACTGCTGATTTTATCCAGAAGTGGGGTGAAGTTTAATCGGGTTAACTCAGACAGTTTAGGTGAAATATTAATGCCCAAGTACTTTAAATTGCCCGTAGGAAAGGAGTAGTTTGGGTCCTGGTCTGCAGGGTTCCATGACTTTTCTGTAATGGGAAGTAATGTTGATTTTGTCCAATTGATGGAATAGTCTGAAAGTTGTGAAAATTTAGCTATCAACTTGAATACTTCCTGCAGCGAATCCGAGGGTTCTTGTAAATAAAGCAAGATGTCATCAGCATATAAATTGATTTTGTGTTCTGACACCGCAGTGTTGATTCCCTTAATCCTGGTATTTTGCCGCACTGCTGCTGCTAGGGGTTCAATAAATATTGCAAATAATAAAGGAGAGAGTGGGCAGCCCTGCCTGGTACCTCTCTGCAAGGTGAAGCTCTGTGAGGTAATCCCGTTGGTGGTTACGGTCGCTTTGGGAGAGTTATATAATACTGACACCCAGTGAATAAATGACTCTCCAAACCCAAGCTTGTGTAGGACGGCAAAGAGGAAGGACCAGCTAACTTTATCAAAGGCTTTTTCTGCGTCCAGCGATACAACCACTGCCTTTTTTCCAAGTCGCTGCGACATACTGATCAGATTTAGCAGTCTTCTAATATTGTTGGTGGAATGTCTACCTTTAATGAATCCTGTTTGGTCGCTGTGAATTACAGTCGGGATCACTGTCTCCAGCCTGGATGCGAGTGCCTTTGCTATAATTTTGATGTCGGCGTTGATTAATGATAGAGGTCGGTAGCTTGAAGGGAGGGTGGGGTCTTTGTCCGGCTTCAGTAGAAGTTTAATTGCTGCTGTATTCATGTGGGGTCGTATATGACCATTGTTTTTCATTTCTGTCACTGATCTGAAGAATAACGGCGCTAACATAGTCCAGAAATGCTTCATAAATTCAGCCGGGAAGCCGTCCGGGCCTGGTGCTTTGCCGTTAGGCATACTATCTAGGGCGCTGTGGAGTTCATTTATAGACAGCGGAGCTTCCAGAATGTTCTTATACTCTGTTGATAGTTGAGGCATATTCAGATTACTGAGAAATGCCTCAATATCCTCCGGGTTGGGTTTATTAGCTGCTGAATACAAGTTGTGGTAAAACGTGTAAAATATCTGATTGATTTCTTCTGGTGATTGCGTGCACTCACCATTTAACCCTTTAATTGCTGTTATGAGAGATCTTTCTCTGTTACGTTGGAGTTGATTCGCCAGAAACTTGCCTGATTTGTTATTATATTCAAAGTCGTTGTATCTCAATTGTTGTAATATGAACTCTGTTTTCTTTGATAATATATCATCTAGTTTTAGTTTTGTGTTTTGTAGTTCAGTCCACATTTGATTGCTTGAGTTCGCTGCGTAAGCATCGGTTAATAGTTTAATTTTCTCCTCTAATTCCTTTTCCATTTTCTGTTCCTGTTTTTTTTTGTAAGAGGCATATGATATAATTTTACCTCTGATTACAGCTTTCCCTGCTTCCCAGAGTAAAGACGGAGATGAGTTTGGAGAGTCATTTGTTTCCAGATAGTCTGCCCACTCTCTTCTTATGACCCTATCAAATTCTGCATCTTTAAGCAAAGAGGTGTTAAAGCGCCACGTCGACGGGGGTTTAAAGGTCGCTGCGATTTGTAAGGTAAGCGTGACCGGAGCATGATCGCTGATAATTATTGGATTAATTTTAGTAGAAATATTCTCAATCACAGAATTATTTGTGAGAAAATAATCAATTCTTGAAAACGAACGGTGCACAGAAGAAAAGAACGTGTATTCCCTCTTCGTTGGATTTTTTAATCTCCAGCCGTCGCCAAGGCCAAAATCATCCATATATTCCAGTAGTACTTTGGCTGATTGTGAACGCCTCGTGTGTACTGTAGTACTGGAGCGATCTACTGATGGATTTAGAACTGTGTTGAAGTCTCCGCCGATGATGATAGTTGATTCTGCTGTTAGCTCGAGTAGCTGGGAGAACAATGTGTGGAAGAAGGCCGAATCATCACTATTAGGAGCGTACAGATTCACAATTGTGTATAATTTATTGAATACGGTTGCCTGAATAATAATGTATCGGCCCTCTGGATCCGTTACAGTGTTGTTTAACGTGAAGAGTAGTCTCTTGTGTATTAATATAGAGACTCCTCTTTGTCTGCTGTTATAGCAGGCAGAAAAAACTTGACTGAAATTTGTGTCTGTGAGTAATTTCTCTTCTGACTTTTGTAAATGGGTTTCTTGTAGGAGACAAATGTCTGCTTTTAATTTTGAGAGATGGTCTAAGATGTTGATTCTTTTTGCCTGAGAGCGAGCGCCACACACATTCCAAGATACCAAAATTAACTTAGACATACCGATGGTGAGCAGTCAGGTCTAACTGTGTGTATCTCTGTAAGCTGCTTACTATTCTCTACATGTGATAAGTTAAAGTCAAGGTGTTGGATGTTTGGATAGCTGAGAGGGATATAAAGAGTCTTAAATGCGTGCACAGTAGAATCAAGAACACTGATACATAAACAAGTATAACAAACAAGTGATAGACATAGAGGGTGTGTGTGTGGGAAGAGGGGAGGGGTGAGTGAAAGGGAGGGGGAGCAGTGAGGGGGGGGAGTGGATCTGAGGGGAGAGTTGGGACAAGAGGAATACATTAATTCCTAATAGCCCAGTGAGTTTTGGATCATTTGTTTCTCTATTTCACATATATATATATATATATATACGGACATACACATATATAAATACATATACATACATACATAACCATCTACATATACACCAAAACATAACTACACCTACACATATTGACGAGCATTATGTTAAAGCATAATCCTCATCCACATGAAAATGCCTCTAATTCTTAGCTGAATGGAATAATTACAGGTGTTTCTGACTCAGAATAGCCAGGGGGTGGTGGCAGGGTCTCGGTACAGCTGGTTGTCGATATATAGTTTATCCACAACCAGCGTAGCTCGTTTGCCCTTCTGCCTATTCTGCTTCATGATCGGATACAGTACCTTTCGCCGCTCGTTGATCTCTCTCGGGAACTGGTCATTCATCCCGAAAGAGGTTCCTTTAAGCTCCCGTCCTTTGCTCTTTAGCAGCACTTTATGTTTAAAGTGTTCAAATTTGGCGATAATAGGACGGGGCCTATCGCCTCTACGGGCTCCGAGGCGGTGGACGCGGTGAAAGGAGATTGTACTTACCGTCTCCGGGGGAATTTTCAGTGACGTCGTCATAAAGTTTTTAATTAAGGACTCTGGGTTGTCCGCGGCGCTCTCTGAGATGCCTGAGAATATTAAATTGTCTTGCATACTGCGCGACTGAATGTCCAGGACTGTCTCTTTGAGCGTCTTATTTTCTGTTTTAATCTTCTCCATTTCGACTGACACAGTCGCAACGGAGGAGCGTAGCTCGATGTTCTCGCGCTGAAGCTCAGCCATCACACCATACGCGAGCTCCAAGCTAGCCTTCAGGTCTTTAACGTCGGCGTGAAGCACGCCGAGGACGTCCAGTTTTTTATTAATGGAGTCCAGTACGCTAGTCGGAGCATCTTCGTTGCCGAGATCTTCCGTATCAGCAGCCGAGTCGGCCTTTCTTTTCTTGGAGGGATTATCGCCCGACGCGGATTCCTCCATGACGCAGCAGCTGGAATAATACTCGTCGATAAATACCTCGAGGTCCTCCACGCTGAGCGATAATCCAATCCGTCGATTAATGAAAGTAATCGAAAGGGGCGAATTATGCGATGGTGATATCTAATATTATATTAGTAGCAAAAAGCCGTCATATATCTCATCCAAAAATCACACGGGAGGTCTCGCGCGATCACATCCGGTCCGACCGCGTCACATCCAATCTATTCAACAGTGAGTCTCATTTACCCACTGCTGATTTTTTGAATATTCCTTTTACCCTTTAATTACTAAACCTCGATTGTTCTCTTCATCTGCTACCTTATTGAGAATATATTTACTAGCTCCTTTAATAATGTATGGAAATCTGGTGTGTTTCATTCTGATATATCTGACCACCTTCCAGTTTTCCATGTCTCATTAGGGACTTCTGACAATCGTGTTGAAGTTCACAAAGCCCTAAGATTGTACAATAAAAGTAACATGGACCATTTTGTGGAGCTGCTTGATGATATTTCCTGGGATGATGAATATACTCAAACTAATGCTGAGCTAGCATAGAAATCATTCTACATCTCCTTCAATAGTGTGTTTAACAAGCGCTTTCCCTTGGTCACTAAGAAAACATAAAAGGTTGGTCCAATCCGAAAACCCTGGTTTACGTCTGGTCATTGTAAATACCTGTGAAGAATAGGTTGTATAAAAAAATATCACACTAATCCATCGGCTATCAATATTGAAAATAAAAAAAATACTATCACCTTATTAGAGTTGCAAAGAAGATAAAATTATCCAAATTTACTGATTCATCAGGTAACATCAGAAGCACATGGGGAGTCATCAACCAGCTCCTAAACAGGAAAAGGGCTCCGGCTTTGAAAACAGAGATGACCTTCTGATGTTGCACGTGCCTTTAACCATTATGCTATTAATATTGGATCAGCTCTATCAGAGAGGATAAATCCTATTGCTGGATCACCATCTGAGTTTTTGAATGGATGCTACTCTTCTATTAAGAGCTTTGTTCCTTCTACTGAGAAGGAGATAAGGGATATAATCATCAGTCTAAAAGACTCTGCAGCTGGTCATGGTGAGATCAGGGAGAAATGATCAAGTCACTCAGGTTTCAGCGATAGAATAGTTATATTCAAATACTATCTACTTCACTAGGTAATTTTAAGTATAGACTTAGGACATATTTGATCAATCAAATTATAATTATTCCACATATGTACACCCTCCCACTACTACATATGTTAAAGATCCCATATTATGAAGAACTCACTTTTCCCATGTTTCTACACTATTATGGTGATTTTGGGTCCTTATCAACCTAAAACAGTGAAATAAACCATCCAGCCAATCCTTTGTAGTTTGGGTAGGTCTGTAATTACCTCCTGAAACACATCTGGAAGAAATCCCTCCCCTTCTGACGTCAGGGGGGGGGGGGGGGGAAACGTGCACAAGATGTGCATTTTCCCTGCATAAAGTTTATTTTTGGTGGTAATGTTACGGTGAAAATGGTCTAAAATCTTTTAGTGTGTTAAACACTTTGAACAAACTGCTTTATGCAGCGGGAGATAGCCAGCGATAGACATCGGCGCTGCGTCCGCGATACTGCCGAAGGCCGATTCGCCACGGTGAAGAGGAAGCTGAGCCGAAAGGCGAAGCTCTCCATTTACTGGTTGATCTTTGTTCCTACCCTCACCTGTTGTCACGAGCTTTGGGTAGTGATGGAAAGAACAAGGTTGCGGGTACAAGCTGCTGACATGAGCTTCCTCCGTAGGCTGGCTGGGCTCTCACTTAGAGGTCGGGTGAAACGCCCCGTCATCCTGGAGGAGCCCGGAGTATCGCCACTCCTCTCTGTGCTGAGACCATCCTGACGAGGATGCTCCCGGACGCCTCCCTGGGGAGGTGTTCAGGGTACGTCCCCAGGGAGGAGACCCACCGGGAAGACCCAGGACACGCTGAGAGACGATGTCTCTCGGCCGGCCTGGGAATGTGGAAGAGCTGGAAGAAGTGGCTGGGGAGAGGGAAGTCGGGGCTTCCCTGCTCAAGCTGCTGCCCCCGCGACCCGACCCTGGATAAGCGGTTTGAAGATGGATGGATGGATGATTCAAAGCATTTTTATTCAATCCTGAGATAATTTGCGGATCTTCGCGCCGTGTGTGCTCTGGCAGAATGAGCTGAAACCAGACACGCTCTATAGTTCAGATCAGTAAGATGTTTTTCTTGGTGTGACAAGATGGTAGATGAGGGAGACGTGTAAAATAAAGCCTGAATAAAATGATTTGCGTCGTCGCGCCATGCGTGCGTGTGAACAGAGTCTCCCCATTTTGCTACTGTTTCTGAGACAGAAATGACTGAAGCTGTCCTGCAGCATCTGTTTGCTATTTTGACCAAAGACTGGCACAGATATTTCATAAGTGTCTGCGTTAACTTCTGTAAAAAGGGTAGAATATGGGACCTTTAATACAGACTTTGTTCTTATTCTTTGTCTTTTTTTTCATTTCATGTATTGCTTATATACTACTGTGTTTAGTTTATTATTGTTTTATTTTATTGCTATTGATTTACTAATGTTGTAATGAGGTGAGATCAATTTTAGAAGGCCGATGGGGTTTTCTGATCTCACCTGCACAATCAGTTTTTTTTATTTGTCTGACTGTTCGATTTGTTGTGTCCAAATGGAAAAAAAAATTTTTTTTTAAAGATCTGCGGCTCAGTAATGGGCAGCAGCAGCGATGTGCTTGCATAGAGAGAAACCAGATGTACCGGTTTTAAAGAGATGGCATACACTGGCATAAATAATGAATCTATCCAATCCCACTTGTGTTTGCAGACGATACACACTTGAACAAGCAAAAGGCACTCGGACACCTCTGAAACCAACCCAGGACTTTTAACCATGGCTGACTTAAATAGCGCCCTAGATGTGTTTGAGACATACCAGAGGGCCTGAAAAAAAATCCCTCTGCTCTGCTTAAATAGGAAACTTGAAATCCTCTTTTCCGCAGCTTTAACAGACAATTTTTAATGCAGTAAAATTTGCATAATTTTGAGATTAAAGTCACCATTGTGTCTCTCCTGCGATAAGAAACACTGCATATCACACCTCCACCCAAAAAAATCCCACACACACACACGCTCAGCCTGTTCCCACCCCCTTCATCGTCCTTGCAACGGCAGAAAAGTGCTTTGTTCTTGGTGTCTGATCTGATGCAATCAGCGCTGCTTCATGCTTTTGAAAAAAGGAAACGACACTGTGTTTAATTAAAAGACACAATTTGGAAAATGTGACAATCATATAATTTGGGTGTGGCGAATTGTGTGGTTGTGAGTTCGAGACCTTTTCGATTACGGCTCATTAACCCATCCAAACTCGACTGTTGCACTCATCAGGGTTTATCTGTGGTGTCAAGGCTATTCTCCCATTATAATTGTCTACGAGCTTTTTCCTCTCTAAAGAGCATGAGTGGAAATGAGTGTTATCAAAATTCAGCACTGCTCCCTCTCACAGGAAATGGGGGGCGCTAGGTTCTTTCCCCACAGCTCCTGACACCTCCTGAGAGGGGCTGAGGGGGTGGAGGGTTGGCGCACTCATCTTCCCCCGTCTCCATCTATCCCTTCTTTGCATAACAGTGTCTCTGAAGTGAGCGGCGTGCTTGTGAAGTGTTTACCCTCGTCTCTGTCAGTCAGAGCTGCTTTACTGAAGGTAGCATTCATCTGCTTTACAATATCTCTGTCTCCTCGCTCCGTTAAATGAGAGAGAATGCAAATGGAATGTGATGAGCTTTGAACTGCACCTGCTTTATGTATAACCGTCACATCCCACATCCTGTCATCTTTGAACATCGCTTCAGCTCTCTGCAGGATTCTGCTCTTTGAATACCATGCCGGGATGAGAATAGTGGCAGAATGAGCGGAATGTCTCTCATTTAGCTCTGACTACAGAAAAGTCACTAAATGTAATTCTGGAATTCTGGAATAATTCTTGCAATAACTTCCAGCTGGTACATCAAAATATTATCTTGGTCTAATTGATCGCTATCAGGTTGCAGCAATCACACCGGAGAACCCAAGGAATATTTCCTCCGGATCAATGGCCGATCTTCATATTTAGTGTTGAATTAATTCATAGATATGTTGAAATGACATTTGAGTAGATCTGTGAGCTCCTCAGTTTCAGGTGTCGTGGATGAGCGTTTGCACAAAAACATAGGGCCTGTCCACTCTCCTCTCGTGCACTGGCAGCCTATACACACCTATGTAACTGAGGCTGGCGTCTGCCATGCATTCAGAGCCAAGAACCTCTCGACAGCGATTAGGACTCTGACGGCTTGGCAGTCCTTTAGACCGCTGCTTCTCATCCACGAAGCTGTTTGGCTGAGGGAAGCGATGAGGGTCATTCTTTGATGCTCAGTGCTGGCAGCAAAAGGACATGTTCATTTTGTATGTTTCTCTGGGCATGCCAGCGCAAGCGTGGAAGGAGGAGGGAGAGATAAACAACAGATGACAACAAAGGCCGTGATTTTAATCCGTGTTTCATGTCCTTTTCTTTGGATACACATTCCAAAGTAAGGTGCCAGAGGACACTGACTGAGCACTGCACACAGGCAGACCAGACCACAACACTGTGAATTTGTGAACACAATCACAGAACATCCGTTCTGTTGCCATATTCATGTTAGAGAACATGCTTAATTAAACCAAAGACGTCCCTTAATTTGGCCTTTCTGCAGAAATACTTTCAGCTCATTTAATTTAACATATTTTCCTCCCGCTTGCTTTTTCCTAGTATACCTAGCTCCAGGTCCAAAGCATGTTCCAAGCAGGCCGGCAGTGGCTTAATTCCAGCCTGACCTTCTGTATGAAGGAGATGACGTTGTGATAGAGGGTTTGAGTTGTGGGACAGATGTGCTGACCTCTGTGTGAAAGGCAGGATGCTTGTGTGAAATATTGATGACGTAATGTACAGCAACAATTGCTTCATGACAGCAGAGAGTCAGGGATGAGTTTCTCACCCACATTCCGCACAGACAAGGAGCCTCCGTCTCGTATTGGTCTCATTGGTACAGAATACACAGCAGCTGATGCCGCTTAACATGAAGCGCAGTCATTTGTTTCAGCCTGAGAATGATATGAAAGCTGAGAATCTCACAAGCCGCAGCTCGGAAACAGCCACAAGAACACAATCTGCTCTGCCGTGTAACCGGCGTTCACTTTGCCACTTCAGCTCCAGAATGGGTCGGCTTGGTGCGTTTGTGCTGGAGGGTTGTTGGGGTTGTTGGGGCTCTGAGGTCGTAGGTGTTTTTATAGAGGTGTGGCTTTCATCTTCAAGTACAACTCTTCATAAATACGATCAAATGTTGTTGTAGGATCAAGAGTTTCAGAATGAATCATTTTTCTGAAGATGAAGGGCGGGGAAGGCTTCGGAGCCGGGCAGTCAGGCAGTGTAATGAACTGACTGCATAAGATGCCACTGACAGAATCCTCCAGGCTCTTATTCTAGTAATAATAAAGCATGTGCAGCACAGACACACAATCCTGTCACACACAATCACATGCATCATTATTTACCTTTCGAGATGTGGGATGAACTGCAGCGCTGCGCCCAGAGCGACACAAATGAGACGCAAAGGCTGAGCCCTGCAAATGTGCAGGAGGAAGACAAAGACACACGCGTGTTAGGACACCAGACTTTGTATATCATTTTCTTACATAACAGTAATAGTGAGAGCATTTTGTTACTCGTTCCTTTTATTCTTAAGGAAGTATAAAACTTTGTGATTTGAAAAATGAGATCAGGATAGTTCATTTCAGGATCAAGCATCATGTCAGGAATACTGAGTACACACCTGCCATCCGTTACAATAAGTCATCCCAACACGAGAGGGATGCAGCGGCTGGAGGGCATCAGTCAGGAGAAGTGCTCTGGATCTCGAAACCTGACAAAGAACCCGCTTTCCGTTCAGTAGTTTGACCCCAACATCTAGGGTGACCTCTTCCAGAGAAGAAAGCCCCCATTCCCGTCCATTGCAGGTGCAGAGACACTCTACACAACGGTGTACTCCATCGTCCTGCTGTGCTGTGCCCTCTCGTCGAGGCTCTTTGTGGGGACACAACAATGCGTTTTGTGATTAAAGACCATTTAGTTAGAGGACAGCTCTTCTATTGTCATGAATCATCAAGTCATAGCTGGTTTTTATTCTCTAACAAAGGTAACTTAGTATCTTTGAGAGATTCCCCTTGAGCCCCCTTCGATCTCTCCAAGCAGGAATCAATGCACTGCAGTTACTTTAACGCCTCACCAGAGCTTATGTGCCTGACATAAACCACAAGCAATGCAGTCAGTCTGATGGCATCGGCAAAGACGCCACCCTTCCCTCGGTACAGCTGCGCTGCTTTAGAACTCCCACTCCCACGACTGCCCCCCCACCATGAGTTAGTCTGTACCGTCCTTTCCACAGAGATGCTGGCTTTTCATTCATTGATTGAACGCCTCATTTCATAGGAGCTGACGCTGAACGGCTGACAACACTCCAGTCATGATGGCTTCTGCTTCTCAGTGCAGGCTGGAGGTGCTCTCAGAGTCACATTTGTAGCCCCCTCCTCACAAGTTACAGTCAGGATCAGTGCCGCTGACTGCGGCTTGTTTCCACGCCAAGAGGTCAACAGCTGTGGCAATTTTCTGTGGATTTCTTTTAAGTTGATTACATCTTCTTTGAATCGAGTCCAAGGCCAGTCATCACTTCATTTAAAAACAGTTCATTCATTCATTCATTCATCTTCCAACAGCTGTATACGTAACCAGGTCGCGGGTCGTGCTGGTGCCTATCCCAGCCGTCTACGGGCGAGAGGCGGAGTACACCCTGTTCATAAAAAGCAATTGTAAACAATCTTTTGCAGAGAGATCGATGCCTTCCAAAATACATCGGGGATTTTATGAGATGAGTTACAGATCCAGGTATACCTGTATGTGTGCAAAGAGTTAAACAGGACGTCCCAGCCTCAACAGCCAGCCTCAACAGCCAGCAAGCCAGGTGTCTCCTCGCCTTGGCGGCACCTTCTGCTCCTTTAGTTTTCATCCTTGCTGTAGCTGGACAACAGTTACATGGAAAGGTATGATGAAATATTCAAGACAGTAGACCTGAAAGCAGAGAGCACTGCAGGGAGCGCTGCAGGTCCACAGAGGCAGCATGCACTGTGCATGGCTGCACTCAACGCTGCTTCATTTTTAATAGAACGTTGTGTGAGAGATTATGCAGACGTACAATGTGCACATTAGGTTAGAAGACAGCAAGAATCCACATGCAGCTGAAGTCATGAAGTACGACTATCTCATCGTATGAAGAGTTTTCGGACTACAAACACTTTATGATCTAAAAGTACTCACAGAATCCAAACATTAGTGATCGGAGCATTCTCCCGGAGGTGGGAGTTGAAGACAGCACTGACAGAGGGCTCCGCTAGAGATTCCCAGCAGACCCTTAAAGCACGTTTGGGCCTGCCAAGTCTGTCCAGCCTCCTACGCTGCCATCCAACATGTGGCCGGAGGTCTTATGACTTGACAACAAAGTCAGTCGTGGACCTCCAGGCTACGGTGTCCTGGTGCTACGGTGTCCTGGTGCTATGTGTCCCTGTGCTCGAACAAGGTGTTTTTCATGGCCAAGGTGTGACTAGCACAGGCGTCCAACAACAGAAGGTACTGCAGTTTGGTCCGTAAGCCGAAACAACAGTGCAACAACTGTCCCTGACCCGAAGGCGCAGGAAGCGACCCTCTTGTTCATTGGGGTAAACTCCAACAAGTGGCGGCTGAGCTGTGGTGCTATAAGCGTATAAGATGTTTGATGTGATCATTTCTAGCAAGAACAGGAGATAAAGAAGGTTTTATTGGGACTCAGCTTTTCATTCTGTAACTTTAGACTTTGGTTTTCTATTAGCTGTAATTACATTGTGCTCACTGAAGTCAATTCTTGGCCATTGTCAGAATTAGACGCAAACAGGCAAAGAAAAGCCCACAGCCTGTGGGATTCACTCCACCACCACCAGTGGAGCGTAAAAGTCAGGACGCTGAACACATCAGCTCTCCTTGCATGGGCTTCCAGCCACCAGCTTTACGTTATTGCCCTGTGCGACCTCCCCACCATTCTTAGGCGTCTGAATGGGGGCAAATCTCCAAGGAAAGGCAATTTAGAACAGCATTAACTGCAGCCTGCCCTCTGACCCCTTGAGAGCTAAGCTTTTAACAGAACAGCCATAGCAGCTCAGCTGGAGTCGAGAAAATCATGCAAACATACACATACACGCACGCACACACGCACGCACACACACTGCTGACCTCTTACAGAAAAAGAGATTTGTAATGCGAAGTAATGGCAGGATTCCTTATTGCCCTTGCAGAAAACTGCATTGCTCTTGAGAGGCTGGAGAAACTGAGGAACCTGCACGGTGTTATAACTCTTCAGTTGTGTCGGGGACATTTTCATTTTACACCCTGCCTCGAATGAATGAGTGGAACGAACGCAGGATTTCGATTCAGGTGTGAGTCCTAATTTTAGATTTTAATCTGCCACAGTGGGAGAACGACAAGCTGCTGCCACCTAAAAATTAAAGCTGAAAGTGAAACTTGATATGCCAAAGCTTGTTTTTAATTAACAAATGACAAACTGTGTTTACAGAGAACGCACTAAAGAAATGGCGTGAAATAATATCACTTTTCTGCGATAAGGACGTATTTGTTAAATATTCCAAGATTTCATTGATTTCATCCAAATCTTGTTTTCTGGCCCATTCAGCCAAAGGAATTTTATTGTGTAACCGAATCACAGAGTATTGAAATGAAATAATTTATGCCCTCTGCCAAGGAGTTTAATTTTGCCTTTCAATTAAAAGCTAAAATGATTATTAAAAAATACACTTTTATTTTCTAAAATCAAAATGTTCAATTTTGCAGAAGACAAAATGGTTTGTATTTTTTTATATTTGTCATGGTCTTGAAATAAAAATCATCACAATTCTTTGGGCCATTCAACTAATTCTAACTAAATAATTTTTCAACAAGTCTGATTAAATAATTTTCAAAGATGTTTATTATAAAGATAAACAAAAGGTAAGTAACAACAAAAAATAATCGGACAATAAGGATGTCTTGCATTCCACACAGTTCAACGTGTGGCTGGTTGTATTGCATGGAACACACTCTCATCCCAGCAGCAGCTAGCGCAGCCTGATAGCATAGCAGCCCAACCCGAGGCAGAACCCGCCCCGGAGACGACAGAGCAGAACAATAACTGTTTTCATACTCCGCCTGTGTAGCGCAGCAATTAGACGCTTTGTCATGTCTCATTGACCTCACGCTGAACTCGCTCAGATCCATCTGCAGCAATCCCATTAAAAGGTCATTACCGCCATGCCGCTGCTAGGTGGTCGCACCTGGGTCGCTACCGCTAATCGTTTGTAGTAGGAATTATGTGGAAAGCACTGAAATAGTGAGGGGAGGAGAACGGCATCCTAAAATGGGATATCGCTAAGTACAAATACCTCAAGTTTGTATTCTTCCTTTTGCCGACCGGAAATCAGCACAGATTTCTAAATGACAACAAGAACAAAGTATCCCTTCGGATTATCCATCATTTAATACTTAAAGACGAGTGTACAACGATAAGATGAAGAGTACATCATGTCAGAAACAAACCAGAAACAAACCTTTGTTACAATATTGCATTAATATTGTCGTTAAAATGCATGACATAATGAATCGTGTGTAATAGTTTCATTCATTTACATGAACATGGCTGAAGACGTGAGATATCTGACATGGAATTGCTGCAGCGCTCGGAGTCGACGCCTCGCACCACGGACGATGTGCTGCCGTTCGGATTCAGAGACCCACCTGGAATTCTTCTTTTGTTTGCTCACAGCTGCTACGGAACCCGTTCCGCTGAAAGGTTCTTCCTAAAGTCAGACACATTTGCATTTCAGCACTACTGCCTGCAATATTACACAAACCAAGGTGCGGAAAAATGAGTCCATGCTTTTAAAGTAACAAAGAGTAAATAGATAAAATGAGGACGCAAATTGAGTCGACACTTGAAATACATCTGCAGATTTATGATGCTGCAAATGTCACCGAGCGCAGCAGCTGAATCCGCCCCCTGGAGTGTAATTGTTATTTAATGCCCAGTTCTGACGTTCATTAGCCGACACCGCGGCTTGTTGATGCAGGGCGCCGCATGTTAATCAGCCATGCCTTGATTATGATTGGTGGGGCTGTGGGTAACGCGGCTCCAATCACCATGAGCCATTTATTCTATCATTGCAGAATGTTTTTGGAAAACATCATCAGCCCTGATGGAAGCCTTCATTTACCTGTTCCCAAATAAAGCTGTTTGCAGCACTAGAGCTGCACAAGCACGAACCCTATTGGCCGCTTCAATATGTTTGTCATGCAACACGATCCGGACTTAATTTCCCTGTAGGTTTGAACGGAGTCTAAACGGATGCAAGTGGAAGGCATAAAGGACAGTCTGTCGGGAGATGTCCTCTCTTTGCTTCAGGCACTTCTGCTCTTCTCTGCCTCACGTTCATTCAAGAGCTTCTTTTCTTAGCTCATGTACACTGTACTGCACTATTGATCGGTCCTGTCAAACCTATTAGGGCTGATGGATCGCTGTCTAAGTGCCCCGCCTGCAACGAGCTGGGTGTCACTTAAAGAGGAGAGAGAGCGAGTAGGATCTATCTGTCTGTATTTATCTGTCTATCTGCAGCCTGTCTGTCTGCCTGTATATATCTGTCTATCTGCAGCCTGTCTGTCTGCCTGCCTGTCTGTCTGCACTGTGATGTTTCTATCATGTGTAATTAGTCACAGGTGAGCTTTGGTTTCAGGTTTTAATTGGTTGATGTTCAATTGACTTTTGTTGCATGAAGATACACACAATGCAGACAGACCATGCACGTGAACACACGTCTCTGTGCATCCATGTTGTGGTGCATTTGCAGTATAAAGAATGTACGAGAATTTGGTTCTGAATTTGATGAAGTGGTTTGATTCTATTAGAGTCTATCCATGAAGAAAGGTCATTTTACTCATCAATAAATCTTAAAACCAGTTGGTCAGTCTAGAAATAAATAAGCAAGATTTAAAAACATATACCTTTAAGTCAACCACTTTTAAAATAAGATAATTAGTTTCATATTTCATGAAGTTATATTTCGAATTCTGTCTAGAATCGTTTTCGGCATCCTTTTTGCACAACCGATGCTGGATGTGTGACGTTCCAGTAAACGTGCAGATGTTGTCATTTGATTCTGTTAAATGATCATTGAGAGTGAAGAGTCTCAAAATCCAGCTGGAAGTAACGCAAAGATCCGCTGAGACGTCTCTCTGGAGGCTATTTTAGTCATTTCTAATGAATCGGTTTCAATAGCTTGAAATCACATGGGATGAATTTTGCTGTTTTGAGAGCTGGTGCGTTTTCTGGGGGGGGGGGGGGGGGGGGGGGGGCAGGCTCTGTGTGTACCTGCCCATATTCTGCCTGCTCGAGAGGGTAGACGTTCTAATGTCACATTAATCCAGATAGATGGTATGATACACAGAGCTATCACTCAGGCGCCTCTTGGGAAACTTTCCATTAGGAATGTGAAATCCCCTCTTGGTCCTCGGCTGACACATGAGGTCAGACTTCCGTGATCTCAAGGTCGCACCATTTCGATTGGCCACCAGCGAGAGAGAGACGGCTGCAGTCTCCATGGAGGCCTCCCTGGCGCTCGTCACACAAGGTAGCTTATAGTGCAGAGAAATGACTCAACACACACACACACACGCATTTCTCACATGCATGTTTATGTTCGTGTAGCACGGGTACTTTAATGTTGCCACAAAAGGATGTCAGACATTTGTTATGCCAGATCAGATATTCTTCCCGCTGGATTTGAAGCCTTCCAGATCAGGGATGTGAAACACAACAGGTATGATATTTAATCAGGTGGTCTCTTCTTGATTTGTTTAAATGCAGCACGAGTTCAGTTTAGATTCATGTTCTAATTCCTGAAAAGGCTTCGTTTCAACTATTACAGCTCCAGTGTGTCCTAAAAGGCTCAGTGCAGGAAACCCCTTTTGATTTCACCGAGCAAATATTGGACTCAAGAGGGGCTTTGCTGCTCCATGGAGATTTCAGATTCAATATTGCTTGAAGGAATACTTGCTCAGATCCCTGCCGCTCCCTCCGGACACTCCCAGCAAAGGCTTGTGCTGGATGAATTAGCTTTAAAGCTTTAAAGTCAGACGTGTGGCAGCGTTTGGCTTTTTGAGCCACTGTGACCTGCGCCGCCCCCCCCCCCCCCCCCCCCCCCCAATGAGAGCTCCAGTTAGCTCATTGAACACCTTAATTAAAGGTAATCATTGTAGAGGCTGGATCCAGAGGGCTTTACTTAATACCTGAAACACAGCTCAATAAGAGCGGCCGGATTTCAAACCAAACTCCTGATATGGCTCCGTGGAAATTCTCCGGGTTAGACAAACAGGAGCGAGGAGAAGAGGCTTCGGCGTGCTGCACATTTTCCTCCCTTAACTTGCTGCAAGATGTGGAATCGGACTTCATGGGAGTGAAAGGACGGTGACAGCGATGATCATTTGTTCGAGTTTGTGTGGTCAGGCAAATATCCATCCATTCAGCATCTGTCAAAATGTTGGACTTGAAATCGAACACACGATCTTCATGGAGATCATCAGAGTCCAAAGGAAACTATAGAGTAAATTTTCCACTCCAACAAACACAGTACCAGGAATGGTAACAAAAATACAACTTCAAACTCCTCCTCCTCCAACACCCTCTATTCTGTCCCCGTGTTGAGGTTTCATTTTTAGAGTCTGATCCTCCCTGGCCTCTCATCGTGGTCTTCTTCTGAGCCTCTTCATCAATCCTTGCCTAAGTTTTATTGCATTTTCTCGCTAACTCCACACCCTTGCTGGCTCACAACGGATCATCTGTCGACTCAGGTTTGCTCAAAGGCGCAGGATCATTGGATTTGAGCATTTTAAGTCCCGTAGCAGGAGAACATGAAGGGTCTCCAGTGAAGATGGAGTGTTGTTTCTCTGTTCCCGACTGAACTTGTATAGCTTATATCACATTCATCCATTCACATTTCACACACACATTCACCCTCCAATGGGTGTTGCTCAGAGCTGCTGTGAAGATGCTGGGATGTTGCTCAGATCCGCTGTGAATGCCTGCATCTTACCTGGTTTGCATTAATATTCTCCACCTGTGCCGATCCAAAAAGGACAAGTAGCAGATTTGCAGCATGTAGGCTGGATGGATAATCGTAAAACCCTATTAAGCCTCCTGTGTTTCCTGACACAAAGCAGTGGCCTTAGTTAACACCTTTGCTGTTTGGATTTCTGTGTTTGCTGCATATCTGTGAAAAGATACGGAGCAGCTGATTACCTCTTTGCTGCAAGGCCCTCTCTCGCCCAAGACGGGAGAATCCAATTTATTTCAAAATGTTCTCCTTGCTCCCTGGAAGTGAATCAGTATGTATGGAAAAGCCTTTCCACCATTTGTTATTAATAAGAAATGGCTGTTGTGGTGCATCAGCACATTCTCGAGCATGGACATCAGGTGATGCATTATAGATTATTGTTGCCATTTGGCCGCTATGATTGGATCAAAGTTATATTCTTAGTCAGAATCAATTTATTCGCCATTGTCAGTGAAAGGATTCACAAACAAGGAATATTTCTCCGTGCAATCATGCAACATGTAACATAAAATAACGGCGATAATAAAAAGCTAAACTACAGCGCTATGCAAGAGGAAGGTGTCCCTGGTGTCCACAGGCAGAACTATGAAGTTCTGCCTGTGGACTCTACTATGTGACTCTACTATGTGACAATGAATATGAAAAAAATATTCTAACACTGGCCCGTTTAAGGTTGATTGGAAATTACAATAAACACATGTTCAAATTTTACCACATGCATGGACTGAAACTGCATTCAGGGACAGTTCAATATGATGCATCTTTCTTTGTCTTTGTCTTTGGGATGCTAAGAACCTTCACACAACTTCCCAACAGTATATTAAACTCAAAATGTGTTTTAGAGTGAATGTGACTGAAAATGTTCACTAATGTGAGCCACACATCGTAAAATGTTCACATTTATTTTACCATTGTTTTGTTGAATAAATGACATTTCATTGCTTTTATTATTATTATAACACATACTCTTACAAGCATGTCAAAACAATGCTATTTACTGTTTTTTTTATAAAGAAATACAATTAATATTATGCAGAAATGAGTTCATCCTTTTGGCCCGGCCCCCCAGAATATTTTCTGTTTCTCATGTGGCCCGATGGAAAAAACGATTGCCCACCCCTGCTCTAGAAGCAGATGGTTGGAGATGCGACACAGCACAGAATGCATGCTGCGTTCAGCTCGCTCTCCTGGACACAGCAGAGTTAAGCCTCCTTCTTCTCTCTCTTCGCTGCATGAAGGTTGCTGAGGTGTGGGGTGCAAATGGAGATGTCTTTGAGATGGGCAGGTGACGGAGGGTAGGAGCCCCATCACTCACAGTAATGCCTCCATTACCTCAGTGTGAGTGCTGTGTGTGTGTGTGTGTGTGTGTGTGTAAAGCGTGCCTTCTTCTAAAGCAGCCATGGCCCACTGGACAGCAAACATTTGAAACCCTGACTTCATTTTGTGGCATTCAAACGCCACATTCACAGGTTTCAGTGAAATTATGTGAATCAAATCCTCCCAACAGTTCGTGTTAAAATGTCTGAGAGTAGCAAAATGCAAGCGTTACCTTTCTCATAACACTCACTCAACACGGATGTGAGGCGGCAGCGACTTCCTGACACAGATGTCTTTTATTTTAACGAGATATTTGTGCACGTTGTCGGCACTGATCCAGCTGTCACACAACATTATTTTCATCTCTTACAGCTGTGCTTTTTCAAATTGTGATTAAACGGCACCCTATTGAAATGCCTCCACACAGACTGCAGCAGGATTCCACAGCGCTGTTATCCCCCCCCCCCTCCGGTGTAGCAGCAAGATGAGGGACAAGAGTGCGTGTCCATCTCTGATTTGATCAGTGTTGCAGGAGTGTGTTATCTCCCATCCGCTGGGGAGTGTCAGGTAGCGGTGTGCAGTTTCATCAAATGCCTTGATAAGGGCAGGAAGTCCACCGCTTGATCCGACAGCCACTGGGTTCCACTTTGACAGGAGGAAAACGAAGCGTCCTTGATCGTCCCCTTCCGTTTCTCATAACTAAAAAGCTATTGTTAGACATGCACCCACCCTTTGTGTTCTAATAGCTTAAGAATTCCAGTCACTCTCCCGATATGTAGATTGCTGAGCGGGGGAGTATTTTAATCACACCGGATTGAGATACTTCCTCTGTTCTTTTCAATTCTAAACAAACACATTCAATTCCTGTAGTTGGAGGCGATGGCTGGGTTCACCACCGAACACACGGTTTGCTTTCGCCTTCTTTCTGGCTGGTGAGCAAACACTGAAACCTTGTATGACATCAGCACACGGCTGCCAGCGTCTCTTTCTGTCTTAGGGGGGGGGGGGGGGGGTCTGCAGCACCAGTGCTTCATCCAGGCCCTTCGCTCTCTGCTCTGAGTCGCTAGATGTTGACAGTCTTTTCCATTCCACTCCACTGACTTCACTCAAATTTCACACTTTGTCAGGCAGCCTGATTTCTCAAATGGCTACGCCATCTGAGTGTAACCCCCCCACCACCACCACCATTCTCTCTAGTTTAATGTTTAAAAGGGAAAGCTGAATTGCTGCCTGGGCACATTGCTGCAATACGCTACTATTAACACGTTTACCTTCTTACAGATGAATGCTAGTTTCATGGCTGAAATCCATCCTAATACCTCGATGTTATCTGACCCCCACCGAGGAGGCAGTCAGGCTTCCAGGCAAAACACACACCAAACACACACCCAACAAATAGATCGATTGGTTGATCCCCAAGAAAAGTTGGTGAATGTTCAAATAAAAGTCTTTTTTTTTCTATTTTGAGACCGAATACAACAATGGCCAAAGCGAGGTGCTTCTCTTGTCTGATGGATTAGCTCGACGATTGTCTGATCAGCTGAAGCCACTCCGTGATCATGGATCTGAGGAACCGTGATCTGCAGATTACTGGGCTTCCTGTGAGCATCTGTCAGGCTCACAACAAGCTCATTCATTTCCTGAGTGGGCGTGGCCTGTGGGCTGCCAGCTCTGATTCATCTAACATGTCATATGAACATATGATAGCATGTTGGTCAGAAGCTCTCGCACCATGTTACCCACCCTCTGCCTTTCCATCACCCCGACCCCCCCCCCCCCCCCCAACCCTCTGTCACTTCAAGATGGCTCTCCACTTGACCTGCTGGAGTGGAGAGGCCCATCTGTGGGCTTATCTTGCTCTACCGGAGAGTAGTAAACACTCCTTTCTGTGGCTGTCAGCTCGGTGAAGCTGGGCAGCCGAGTGGAACGCAGCACAGCGTTCCCAGGAGTGGAGCTGGAGCCGGTTTCAGGGCTGTGGGAGCCCACAGAGAACCGCGGCGCGGCTGCTACATGTTATTCTGGTGTGTCAACATTTAGCTATGCATCATGTGCTACATTTGGAATAAAACAGGTGCAACGCAACCTTCAAGGGAAAGTCACCTTACACTTTAAGTTTAGTTAGTTTAGTTTGATTAGTTTATTTTGGTTTTCAGATTAAGACAATAAATACAATTTAAACAAAACATATATTACAACCAAAAAAAGGAATAGGCAGAAGCAGTGCTTACGTTGACAAAAAGTATTTACTTTCTCTGAGAGAGAAATTAAACTATCAGTCTGGATTCACTTTAAATTGTTCTGTTCTCTCGCTCACCCACGTCAGGTGATATCCTGGAACTACAATTGGAAATTAGCATCTTTGCTACAACGCCGCTTTCTTATGTGGTCAATGTTACATTGTGTTACGTTGTGTGCCAATTCATTCAATACCATTAACGTCGAAAGATGTTTTTTGAAACCCAAATATTCACTGCCAACCCTCAATTTGAAATCTGTATCTCTTCAATGGCCAATAACTCTGAAACAAAAAAAGGTAGGAACACACTTTCTTTTCCTGGTGAAAGAGGAGACTTTCATCTTTCATCTGGTTGGTTTGGCAGTAAATAATATTCTGTGTGGCTTGGAAAATCGGGCACAATGTGTGAAAACTGGGGCACTCAGCATATAGCCGAGTTTAAAATGGCTGGCACTCCATGAGTTAACCATGAAAACACACATTTAGCATTTAGATTCACATTGATATCATTACTAGTTTAGAAGTTATTCACTAAAAAGCAGCCGTTCAGTAATGGAGGGTTCTTCTGGATCTATAGATCCAGAGCTTTCGATGATACAACAAATCCGTTTGTTTATGAAGGCAGCGGAAACAGAACCTCCTAAGATAGACATTATTGAAAGGGTCCAAAAACAGAATCGGATAGAAAAGATAGAACTAGGGAATACGGGACGACACATAGAACGGGAGAACCTGATAGTATTGAGGAACCAGAGAGGATATTCTGGCAGAGAACTGTCCAGAGAGGCAGGAGTTGATCAGGTGAAATGTGTAACAGGTGCGTCTCGTTCAGTTCAACGATGCCTCCGCAGCTGGTGAGTGAATTTAATGCAAATTTTACAAGGCGTGATTTTTTTTTAAGCCTCCATTATAAGTAAATGAGAAAATCCGTATTGCAGATCCAATCTGTATGAAACTCGGTGGTGAGCTAGAGATTCCCACCCTACACACATCAGTCAATAATCAACCGAGATTTTTGAAGCTCTGCATTGTTGCCAAATATTTCAAAGTAACCCTGAATCCAGGATCTCCCTGTGGATCATCACCAATATTTCGTCAACTGTTCCTGGTAAGATTCCCAACATTCAGTTCAGTTCAGTCTATTTGCCAGTTGCAGTATAAACCACATTGGAAAAGGGAGAACAAAAAGCTCCACCAACATTTACAGGACAAGACAGCCCAAAAAATGCCACATAAAATACTGTGAGTACAATACAATAAAAATTCATGAGATAAATTTCCTGGAGATTTCATCAAGATCTGTCCAGAACTTATTGAGTTATCTCGCTGGGAGACAGACAGACAGACTAACGCAGGAAAAAACATAACCTCCTCCTCGGAGGTAATAAAAACCATAATCCATGCAGTACTGGCACTAAATCTAGCAGAGGGACAAGTATTTGGTCCTTGGTGGAACTTCTGTCCCCCCACCTCCGAGTCCTCTGTCCCATCAACAATTCCCTTTGACTCCTTGTGAGCACAGAATGCACTAATATTCTTCTTGAGCCACTTGTCAGCACTTCTCATGTGCCACTCAAGCCGCGCTCTAAGCGAAGAGCGACCGGCGGCTAGAGCAGCAGTCACTCAGACTCACGTTAGACCCGTGTTAGCATATATATTAAATGTATGTAACGCCGAACAGGAGGCGAGGGTATTGCAATTGGGTGCGTTTGTTTGTCTGTCTGTTTGTTAGCTTGTTTGTTTGTCTGTCTGTCCGAGCGCATAACTCAAAAACTAGTAACCCAATCGACTTGAAATTTGTACACAAGCAAGGTTCTGTCCGTGGCTGGGTCCTCCCCGAGAATGGCGTTGATCCGGATCTGGATCCAGATTCTAGAATTATTTTTACATCTGGAATTGTGCCTGTGCTGTAAACTGCCACTTTAAGAGGGAGGGACACGAATGGCATGATGGGAAAAAGAGTCCAGAAGATGGCTTGTAGTACATTCCGGAGCAGCAAGCTAGAGCAGGTTTGGCCCCTCTGATCCGGAAGCCCTGTTTACTGTCTCACAAGATCGAATAGTCGATTGGAGGCGAGGGTCTGCAATCTCTGATTGTCGTTTTCTAGTTGTATATATGGAGGCTTGCTGACTGATGGAGATACAAAAACCTCCGAATCTGCAAGGAGGAAAATCAAGCGAACGGCGCAGCCTCTAACCCACGACCACTGAGCCACAGGCTCATAGCTGAACCTCGCAATCTGGGTGTAAGTTCTGAAGCAACTTGAGCACTTGGAGGTCATACATCAAGTCTGTCTCTGATAAGCTGAACATAATTAAGACCAAATTAACTCAGTAATCTTTGACTTTTTGACTTACAAATATGAGTCGGATAAATACTGTATTTATTGGATGGGCAACATACAATCACATTCTCTGGTTCAGAATCCCTCTACTAATCGGTATGCCCAGTTTGTGGTTATTGATTCTTCAGGCAAACCCTTAATGACACATAGGCAAGAGGCTTTGATATTTGCAGGCCGCGTGTTCTCCAACCTCGTTCAGCTCTTGGTGCCACAGAGAAATGGATTTCAGGCATGGAGATCGCATCTTTGTTTTTTTGTCTGGCAGAGATGAAAAGGGGGCCGGCTCCACACATGTGGCTGCGGAGATTGCGACTCGCTGGCTTTCTCATCTTCACCCCATTCTACAGAATTAATGACAGCAGCTCTATCATGGACTGGAGGCTGGGGGGCCGGTGGGGGCTGGGAATCAAGAAAGGGGAATTACTGTGTAGAATTCCTCAAATGGAATTCTATTCTCTTTGGAATAATTTAAAACAGTTTCTCTCTCTTGCAAGTCGGTTTATTTTTCTTGCAAGGACTATTTTTGTCTTTTATATTTTTGAATTATTTATAATGGACCGGGGTATGAAGAGTAAAAAAAGCAATAGACAATGAAACGCATGAGCAGGCCTTGCTTTGGTGAAGTCTTGTCAGTGTCCTGAAAAGGACTCTCTTTTTATTAGCTTATAGTGATAACAATGCTACGACTTTATTATATTATTAAAGGTGACGCTTGCCTTTATCTCACAGCACCGCTCGGAGCATAGCCACACGGCTCTACCAGCATGACTGTCGACTCTCAGGCTTGTTTATTGGCCTCATTGTCCTAAAATAATCGAGTCCATGCTCGCCTTTATAACTCCTCTACTTTGCACTGCATGACAACAGCAGCTGTCATGCAGGGTTAATTAAAAAATGATTTAATGCAGGAATTAATCAAAACAAATCATCAGCCTTTTACTTTTCCCCTTGATTTATTTATTTACATCGATGATGTCACGAAGTTCCGGGACAACATTGTCTGATATTACATTATGAGAACACACAACAGATTCAGCCTGTAAGAATCACACGTGTTACCAGGCTGCACATCTGTGTGTGTTTTACCTTTTACAAAGCAATTTTATACCAACATTTTAAATGGTGGCAAGAATGTTGTAGTCAGCTGCTAGCATGGGCTGTGATGCGGTGTATGTGTGTGTGTGTGTGTGTGTGTGTGTGTGTGCCTGGTAATCTATCGCGTTTGCCAACGGTTAGCAGCCGAGCTGTTGCTGATGTTCCCTGCAGCTATGATGGTCCCGCATCCCTCATATTTCTTCATCTAATTGGATTGCACCTTCTCCTCTGAGTTGGAACCCCCCCGCCCCCCGCCCCCACGTTTACGCCCTTCTGCCACTGATCACTGAGCCTCAGGCTTCCTGACACCTTTTAGTTTTCATACATATTTTGTTTTCCCATCTTCTCCTCCATTCTGTTATCTGCCTGTTCTCGTCATGCTTCATCTCTCTCTCTCTCTTTTTTTTTTACGTACCCCTCCATTCCCTGATTAAGACAGATAGTCTTTGTTTGTCCTCCAGGGAGGATGAGTTTTTCGGAGCAGACTTTCATGGCTGATGTTAACATCTTTTACGGAATCTTAGATTCAGTAAATATAACCGAGACACAGAACTCGCTGAGATCCGCCCAAGTACACCCAGAATAGCCTTTCTGTCAATTAAGTTAGCAATGGCGAGTTAAACAGGTTCCAGTGGTTCTTTTCAACATAGTTGGAGTATGGATTAACATTGATTTATTTCAAGAGGAGACCGGGCGACATGCGTCCTTTGTTGTGAAGGTGATGGCTGCCAGTCTTCTGTTTGTTTGCTTGTTAGGTTCTCTGATTTATATCTAGTTCTAGTATGTGGCTGAGGACTGCACTAACTTGTGGAAAAGGGTCTAATATGTCTCCTTTAATCAATCTCTACCCAGTTAGTGTTCAATCATCTCTACGGGTCTGAGTGCACCTTTGGCAGGTCAGACATGGCTGGGAAAGTGACAGCCGCCAGGACCTGAGCAGGGTTCGACTCCTTACTGATAATTACTATCGTTAGAGGAAGAGCAGTGTCCCCGTCTCGCAGCACTTTTGGCAGAGGCAGCGAGAAAAATCAAATGCAATGAAAGCATGTCTGGATTAGAGCTCAGTAAGCAAGAGAAGAGCCTTTAATTGCTTAGGCTTTGTACAGCTCCACAAAGAAGCGGCATAGCTAATCTGTAGCTAAAGGGCGAATGTTTGAGACGGAACAAGCGAAGATGTAAAGAGAGGTGGAGAAGAAAGAAAGGAATTTCAGAAGGGAGGATTTCAATGGAGTCGTCGACAAAGTCCCACTCAGGTTGTCATTGGCAGTCCAGACCGAACGGTTTCAGTCTGGGATTCATTCCCCTTGTTTTTTCACTCCAGTTGGTTTTGATAAGTCCAGTTAGTGGCTGAGATTTGGGATCACGGTGACGTCTTTAGTACAAAGACTGACGAGGCCAAAAACACATCTAAATACAGGAAACCACACATGGTGTCATGATTCACTTGAGAAATCCCACTCCACTCGAAAATGATACGAATGAAAAAATAACAACATGCCAGAGGACAGATTGGTTAGACCGTTAGAGCATGCTTGTGTACCCCACAAGATCTTCCCATGTGAGGAATTGACCTTTCCGTCTGATACACCCACATGACTTAGTAGACCAATCATGACGCTGCACATCATCTCTGGGCTACTCGTGAATCTGTTTATGTCCGACAAACCACCCGAGAGTGCTTCGTTTTGCATGTCGCAGTCATGGCTTGTGTAACCATGACGACCGGTACCCCGAACGACTGGAAGGAGGTGTCCGGTTTACTCACTTCCCTAATTAGCTTCGACTAATTAGCACCCGACTTCAAGCTTATCGGTGGGATGTTTGTATTACTCTGCAGCATTATTGATTGTTAGACCAAATTGTAAACTATAAAGGTATATTTAGTAAGTTCTATTAATATTTTCTTCGGTAAACTATTGTCATATAATCAGAAATAGTTACAGGCTGTAGAAGTATGATGCAGTAAGAGTCATGAAAGTACGGCAGCTGCTGCACCTTGATCCGGAACAAACGGAGTAATTTAGACATAAAGCCACAGAGTCCATAGATTTCAGTGGTGCCGCTATTCAGCTGGAGCTCCAGTCTTTCATTCCGGAATGCCGTCTCATTTGTTATTTCTCCTGTAGAAGCAATGTGCTGGATGGAAAGAGAAACGGCTACAATAAATCCTGATTGTCTGAAGCAGATAGCTATTAGACAACAGAAGGTGTGAGCTATTACGGTGGAAATGAAGCATTGTTAAAGAAACATAAGACAGTGGATGATGGCCTCCTGAAGCGGTCTCTGATTAGATCTCACAGGTGCACTCAGGAGGTGAGCGCTGATCGTTCCGCTGGGAGGATTATAGCAGCTCATCAGATCTCCTCAGGAAGGAATATTAAGCCTCATTATGAGGAGGGCTAGAAGGGAAGAGGCCAATGATGGGAGCAATTCACGGCAATTGTTTGGGCTGTACTGCTTGCCGTTTTGGTACAAAAGCACTGATCCAAATTTCCACTTTGTACAGTGGAGCTCTGCGAGTTTCGGTCTCCATTCATAAGCATGAGACGGGTTCCTTCTGTCAGAGCGAAGTGTAGCAAAGCAGAGCCGTGAACAGGAAAGATAAAGACACGAGCTGAACGTTACATTTATCTGCTGGTGAGGAAGTTATACTTTCTGCTGTGAAAAGCTATGAAGCTTGTATTGTTCATGAAATAAGTCACCTGATGACTGGATATATATATATATATATATATAGAGAGAGAGAGCGAGAGAGAGATGATCACTTCCTTCTGTCCTGATTTTGAAATGGAATGTGATGATACAGCAATATTCCATAGTGGGGGACATTTACAACAACTTCTGGATACTGCCTAAAAAAATAAAACAAATGGTTGGATATAAATAATATATCTCTTCATACCAGTCAAACAAAATGCATAACATTTGGAAATCGAACTCCATACTTATATAGAAAGATTTGTAAAAAATGATGTCAAAATTGAATCAGTGCAATCCATTGCAATATTATGTAAAGGTCAACATTTTGTCTGTTCAAAAGCCCTATAAGCATTATATTACTCACTTATAGTTTCATACATGACCTACTGTGTCAAGGTCTGGGGGAAAGGCAGCCATATTGCAAAAGTAACAGCACTGACTGGTTGGGGGTTTGAATCCTGGCCAGGGCAGTGCCAACATCCAGGTGGGATGGATGGAAGAATCCACAAACAAACGTTTCATCCAGCTAAATTTGAAGTCATTCTGAAGTTTAATGACATAATAGATTACCAAACAATACAAATAATGTACAAAGCAAAAAAAGAAAAAGAAAAAAATAGCCAGTTACCACAAAGTATCCAGAAGTTTTTCAAAGTCAGGGACAAAATGTATGACTTGAGAAAGAGCACTGTGTTTTCAGAAAACAAAAGTAAGAAAAAATATTTTTTTTAAATCACTGTGCCAGTCAGGAATGACTGTTCTTCAAAAAATGTGTTTAAAAATAAAAACATTCACTCATTCATGAATCCTAGTGTGTTCTAACACATCTATCATTCCCTTGCAGCTTCTGAAGATGGTCTTCCTCTTAGCCAGAAGGGCCCTGCAGAAAGCCCGGCCCATCTGCATCCCACCATCTACTCGGGCAAAGCAGAGGTCACCACTGCCCCATCTCACCCCGTCTATAGGGATCCTCCCCAGCACCAGACCCAGCCGCGCCCTCACAGTCCACAAACTGATTTTGAAGACAGTGAAGGATCCAGTTTACACTCCAACTTTGAGCAGACCCTCTCCATGTTTCCTGGGAGTCCACTGGATAAGGGGGCTTTCACCCCTGTAACTCACGCAGTAGCTGCCCCATCTTTCTCACACGCCCCTCTCCCAGTGGCTTTAAAAGACCCGGAACACAATGGCATCATGCCGTCTTCTGCTACTGCCTCAAGGGTCCATGTGAGTCCACAGGAGACAGGAATGAAGCAGGCTGTGAGACATGACAGCACAGAGGAGACAACCAGCAGCACCAGCAGCAGCATGCAGAGTGCAGGTAAAAAGACAATCTTATTACTGGTATTACTTTTTAGACGCATCACATAGTTTTAGAAATATTATCAGTTTGATGATGTGAAAATTAGGGGTGTCAACTTATCACGTTAATTGCGATTAATTGATTACAGTCCTATTTAACGCGTTATGTTTTTTAATTGTGTTAATCTAATTTTTAATCTCTAACTTTGCTGCTTCTGTATTTCCTTTTTATAAAATCATTTTATGCGCTGGGCTTTTTGTGTCGGGGTTGTTGGGGTGGAATAGTCAGTGACACTCTTAAGTGGACGTTGATTGGCTGTCATTGCATTTGGGCTTGTTTAGCACAAGCTGATAGGTTCCCATTGTAGGTGGGCGGGACAAGGTGAGGAAATTAATTACAGATCATAATTAATGAATCACTCAAATGTTTTTATCGCATACAGCACTAGTGAAAATTAACTGCTCAGTCCTCAATGGACCTCAGAATGTTAAATAAGAGCACAGAAACATAGAAGAAAGAAAGAGCAGTGGTGGGAACTAAAGGTTAAAACAGTTTCTCTTTCCACTTCTTTGGATTAATAATAATAAGGTTGATCATGATGATGTCAGAGGCTGTAAGCCATGATCCCAGCAGGAGATCCAATCACAATCCACGGTAACCTGTGGAATGATGAAGCACAAAGTCTCCAGGGATGAAGTTATCGAAATAACTTGAAACAGAGTGAAAGGTGAAAAGAGTTGCTCAGCGCATTTGAATAAGTCTCCCAGAAGTCAGAGCCGCTCGCAGATGTAGAGAGCGTGTCCTGGAGCCACACTGGAAGACGAGCCAGATTCCCCAAAGGCTCTGACTCCAGTTCTACTTCAGGAGACTCTCGGGATCACAAGTCAGTGTGGATCCTGGAAGCCCAATAAGTGATGTGCTGAGTAATGATGAGTTTTTAATAATTAGATGTATGCTGTGAATCCAAACCTCTTCTCCATACACACCAAGCATTCCTCCATCAGAGTCCATGGCGTTCTAATTATTATCAGAGGTTTGTTCATCATCTGCAAACTACACAACTCCTCTCGATACTATTCCTGCTCATTTACTGAAAGACATTTAATCAAGTTGGGTCTAGCACATTACCTTTAATAGGCTATCTTTTTATTAATAAAAAATTGTCATCTCACCCGCCCGGGTGGTACAGTGCCTCCATCCAGCTCGAGTCTTCTACCGGAGACCTGGGACCTTCAGGGTTCTAGCAGGATCTTAGCTGTCCCTCGGACTGCCCTCTTCTGGACGTTGTTCCTGGTATCTGCTGGAGCCATGCACCCAGCTTGGGGGTTACTGCCCCTAGTGCCCGATCACGACTGGAGCCATGCACCCAGCTTGGGGGTTACTGCCCGTAGTGCCCCATTCACGACTGGAGCCATGCACCCAGCTTGGGGGTTACTGCTCCTAGTGCCCGATCACTACTGGAGCCATGCACCCAGCTTGGGGGTTACTGCCCCTAGTGCCCGATCACGACTGGAGCCATGCACCCAGCTTGGGGGTTACTGCCCGTAGTGCCCCATTCACGACTGGAGCCATGCACCCAGCTTGGGGGTTACTGCTCCTAGTGCCCGATCACGACTGGAGCCATGCACCCAGCTTGGGGGTTACTGCTCCTAGTGCCCGATCACGACTGGAGCCATGCACCCAGCTTGGGGGTTACTGCCCGTAGTGCCCCATTCACGACTGGAGCCATGCACCCAGCTTGGGGGTTACTGCTGTTTTTAAATGTTCCACATAAATACATTTTCACTTGACTATTTGTGCATGCATGTTGTGAACTTGCTCACATTCACTCTTGTGAGAGTGAATTCGTGTTCACATTCCTGAGTTGAACAGTCGAGCCTCCATGGGGGAGCTCAGAATATGAATGTCAGCTCACTTTGTCATTGTGAAGATGTCATCTGTATGTCAGTGAAGGAAAGGTCAGGAATGAAATGAGATAAATGTGTCTTTATCTCGTGAGACACGTACCAGGAATTTTATATGAGAAAAAAAAAACCCAAGGTTTACCAAAGCGTGTTCTTTGATCGAGACATGGGGCTGAAATAAATTACCGCAGCATCAAGAGATCTAAATAGGGACCCGGCGTCACGAGTGTTGGATGCAGCTGGATTAACCATTGCATCTGTATGCAGGGTGGGGGCTGGTCGCAGCACAGACAGCACGGGGTGAAGGAAACACTGTGCTGTGCTAATAATGAAGTATGGAGGAGCCACAGACATGATGCTATTCCTCTTAAGGAAGAACTTCAGCAAAAGTTAACTTTGAGAGAGAAAGAGAGAAAGAGAGCAGCAGAAGGAAATATTTAGTCCTGAGCTGTCCAATAGCAGAGCTGAGATGCCTTCAGACAGAGTTAGGTGGAGTGTCTGCCTCTGAAAAGTATGTGTAAAGTTACAATAATTTATATTTTTGTTTTTGATGTCCAAACCATCAAAGTCTGGTCTCTCTGACCTTGTCTCCAGAACGACTAACCTTCACTGTCCCTCTTATTGTCTCATTTCTAATCCTATCCAACCTGGTCACTCCCAAGGAGAACCTCAGCATCTTCATCTCCTCCACTTCTAGCTCCGCCTCCTGTCTGTTTCTCAGAGCCACTGTCTCTAAGCCGTCCATCATGGCTGTCCTCACCACTGTCCTGTAGACCTTTCCCTTCATCCTCGCTGACACTCCTATCACAGAGCACACCTGATTCTTTCCTCCACCCGTTCCAGCCTGCCTGCACACGATTCTTCACTTCATATGCCCTCCGTTTGACCTTTGCCACCTCTACCTTTGCCTTGCGTCTCATCTCCCTGTACTCCTGTTTACTCTCTTCTGTCCTCGCAATGTCCCACCTCTTCTCAGCTAACCTCTTAGGGGTGGGACGAGACACAAATTCCATCAGACGAGACACCTCGCGAGATTGAGTTCACGAGATTGAATAAATTTGAATAATATTACATGCCAAGTATTCAAGATATATTTTCTATTATAGAGCAGACTACATTAACAATCTAAAAAATGTAAAGTGCAGCTGTTGACATGAACAGGAGAGTAGCTTTTGTTACAGGCTCATTCTTTAAATTCTGCTGCAATAACAGCGGAGATGTTTTCTTGAACGGAATAGTTTAAAAAAATTAAATGATTTATTTTTACCGGTAAGAGGTAAAAACAAATGACGCACACATTGGTGGATCGCTCCTCACAAATACTCTGAGTGTAACCTCATCTTTACACAGGGGATTTAAAATGTCGAAGCATCCTGGATCTCTCCTGCATACTCCGTTGCATTTCTAACTCGCACTCGACTGCCACACTTCTATGGAGAGAAATGTGTTTCTTTTTATGCAATCAAACAAAAAAAGGTTTTGCAACCAAAAAAGGATTTGCAACCAAAGAAAAGATTTGCAAGCAAAAATAATGATGTTGATAGATAATAATAGCATTGTTTGCAAATATCTTTTTAAATTGCAAATCCATTAATTTTGGTTGCAAACTTTTTTTGTGGTTGCAAATCTTTTCTTTGGTTGCAAATCCGTTTTTTGTTTGCAAAACTTTTTTTTTTTTGATTGCATAAAAAGACAAGCTGCATGAATGTGTTGCTTCAGAATGCTGCATGAATAACAAGCAATGACTTTGCATTGAAAAATGATATTTGTTCCTTAATAAATCCCAAGCCCTCATTTTCAAAGAGGAAAATACAAATGACAAACGACACCAACCCACTTCCTGAAATCAGCTGGTTAAGGTGAGACAAAGGTCACAGTTAAACTAAATGCTGCTGCTTTAGGAAGCTGTTCCTGCTTACCTGGATGAAATCAGGACCACGTATCAGCTCCACGCTCGCATGGGAGCAGCTTCCAGGCTTACAGATTGCTACTTTACTACTTTTATATGTCAACCATTTCATTGCAGTTCCCTGTCAGCTGAACCTGACGGGACCAGAAGGCTACATGGAGGCGCCCCCGCTCTCAGGCTCCGCCTTCCACGCCACCGTAGACTGCAGCTACACCATCACTGTCTGTATGGGCTACGGCGTGGAGGTCCAGGTGAGAGATCGATCTGTCTGTCTGTCTGTCTGCCTGCCTCTCGCTCTCTCTCTCTCTCCCTGGAGAGTTGATTGTGATTTATTTTTGAGGCTTATCCGATAGATGTATGTATGAAGGACATTTTCCTCATAATGCAAAGTCGTTGTCATTCCAAGTAGTGCCAGTGGAAGATGAGGGCGGGTCATCGCGTTGCCATGGCAACACTGTCCATTTCGACCTGTGTCTTGTTGACCTTCCCGCCATACTGGATCTCGTTTGTGTCTTTGCCTCTGCATGGGACTGTTTCTCTGAGTGCATTATTAGAAGTCACCTGGACCTGTGTTTTATAGGGTCACACCTTGAATGAGTTTGCTTTATTTCATCGCTGTTACCAGCCTCAGTGTCACAGCCTGACTCAATCTGTTCTTCCAGTCCATACAGTGGAGAAGAATTACCTCAGACAAATTAACAAAGAAAAACTGTTCTTTGGTGATGGGTTAACATCAGGCTCTTACATCTCCAAGGGTTGCTATGGTATTTCAGAAGAAGGGGTATGAATGGATGACGACCTTCTCATTGTTGTCCCGTTTAAATGATTCATTTGGTGGGTTAGGAGCCAGAAGTCTGTTTCCTCACAGTGAAACAATGGCCAGCGATAACTCACCGCAGAAACACTAAATGACTAGATTTACCTAAGAAATAACTAACGTGATTCATTGCTGAATGAAAACCGATTCTGAGCATATCAATCGTACGACGTGAGTGTGCACACAGAGCAGCGGTGCATGCTGCTGCGCACCGAGATGCACCGAGACGCCCAATGTCACCTCTGTGAAAGTGTTTGGCCCGTATATGATGACAGGTGCTCCAAGTGATTACAGCCACTCTGCCCACTCTGGCCATTCAGTGTCATTCTGAAGCGTCTGACCTTTTCGGGAGGCTGACGTGATGCTTTAAGGAGCGCCCTTGTCGCTACCCGAAAACGGCCTCATCCACATGATTAACTCCAAGAGCTTTGCTTCTTGCTGCTCATAAATATACAATGGCCATTCTGCTGCCGACCTTCCAGATGCCTGGCCCAATATATTTTGGCTAAAAAAATAAAATAATAATATGTGGTTGCAAATCTTGTTCAATGATATCTCCCAGCTGCTTTGTCTTGGATGTGGAGAGAGAAAAGGAAATGAACAGACATGATGAGGGCAGGAATGAATATATGTGCAAATATTCTTCCATGTGAAGAGGGGGAATTGCAGCTATTTAGATGGGAAGACTAACATCTCATCTCATTAGCATCTCCCTCACTGAATCCCACAGATTCCCTCCAAAGTGGCCGAGACATTTGTTTTTTTTCGCTCCACAGAGAATGAGAACAACGGCAGCACATTTTTACTTAATATGTACGGTGAACCCTCTGCTGCCGAAAACCCGTCCGTCTGACCTGGAGGAGCCTTTTAACCACTCTTTATTCAGAACTGTCCTCACACAGGCCCGTTGGCAGCGTCCTACACTCAATCTGCGGTTTGATAATCAATCCATACAGTTTGGCTTCACATCACGGATGACCACACAGCATGCGATGGAATTAATTAAACTCTCTTTCTAAAGTGCATGCTGATCTGCGTACGGGCAACACGCCCTATCAAGCAGGGGAACGGGACAGCATGCATTCACTAGGAGAGACTGAGACTGGTGTTGATAAAGCCCGTAACAGAAAGGGATTCCATTTATCGGTTCAAAGACAAGACAAGTGAGAATGTTTGTGAGTGAACTAAACTTTACAGAATGGAATTCTACTTTGTTAGCAAACTCTAAATCGCTGGCCAACTTTCAGACGTGTTTGAGTCCAATCGGTCTGGAGCGGCCTGGCAGCTGTTTTCAGCGTTTTGTGGATGAGGTTAGGAGGTTATCTTCCTTCAGAGTAACTAGGGTGAAGAGAGGAACTGAAAGCCAGTTAGTCTGGGGTTGACACTACACAGGCTGTGATGGGCTTTTGTCAATCAACAACAGCGACTCTTACAGTGAGAGGCAGAGGAATCATCCCTTAATCTGAAGGTAATTAGAATCAGAGGGCATTATATTATATATATTATTATTGTTGTTGCAGTCTTTATCAATAGTCAAATGTTTGCATCAGTAAACTTTTTTGTTCAATTTAATTGAAATTTGTTGTGAAGTTCTTGTAATGTTCTTATATAATTTTAACATTTCTGTTGTGTGGCTGTTTGATTTAAACGAATGGCTAGATGTTGTGGAGTATTATTTGGTGGTGGGGGGGGCTTATGGTTCCTGCTTGTCCCGGGCCCCAGCAAGTCTGTTGACGGCCCTGCTTGGACCTGATGATAAAGCCGTCGTTCATTAACTTAAATCATGCCCTAATGAAAATACAATGGGATTACAATGGGAGTGGGAGCATGAGGAAACCCCCACCACAGACTCAGGAGAAAATCATCTCAAGAGAACATAGAGATGATCGATGCTTAGAGCAGGGAAGGAAAGATAAGGAGGAGGAGAAGAAGAGCTGATAAGTGGAATACTACCAGAGGCATAATGAATGCAGTCCTCTCTCTCCCACTTACTTCCATTATTAAACATGGCTCTGCTGTCCGGATGCTGCTGAGCTGCACTAGTTCATTCATGGCTCATGGATTATCTGTCCTCTACTTCGCTTTGTTTACGGACCTCTTTAAATGCATCTCAGCCAAAGTGTCTTTCCAGGTTCCTTCTTTTAACTCAACTGACGCAACCCTTTCTTCTCCTGATAGACAGACACACGCTGCCTTTTAGAGTTTAAGTAATGCTGTGATACATCACATAAGCCAGGCGGACCGGGAGCTCAACCGAAGCATTTCATTCACTAAAAGGTGGGCTTGTAATTTGTCTTATCAATAGATCACACTCATTAATCGGCTTCAGAGGTCTTTATTAGCCCTGGGGGGGGCACATTTGAGTGTCTTTTCGAACAAGATAAGCCAGAATTCCCTCGGATGAAGCACTTTGATTAAGACGGGACCATTGGTTCGAGTCTCAAAGTGGAACGGTGGAATCACAGACAGCACAATGGCAGTGAATACAGTTTGAGCTTCAAGGTTACTGCTCGTTTTTAATTAGAACTTAGACACCTGAAAACTGTAAAGAATCCAGCTTCTAAAGTTGGAGTGGATTGACTCAAACTTCTCATGCACATTTTGCAGGCTGTTGCACGTGCCTTGCACACATTTTTCTACATCTCTTGGCGCACACAGACTGCACCTCTTCCTTTTGTCACCTCTCTGCTCTTATATTTATTTTTTTCATTCAGCAGACGAAGAATGCAGCAATTATTTTTATTCAAATGAGGGGGCGGTCTTAAGTGTGTCTTGGGTTGAACTGTTTGCCTATTGGTTGATCAACAACAACAACTCAGTCTCCACGGCTTGCATGGAGAGCTCCAGCGATGGACGACCAACTTGAGTCGTGTGGCGACTTCCTTGTCGATTTCTGCGCCCACATGTCAATCAACCAATAGGTGAACAGTTCAACCCACTTAAGACCGCCCCCTCATTTGAATAACATTTTTTGCTGCATTTTTGGTCTGCAGCATGAAAAAAATAAATATAAGAGCAGAGATATTTAATTATATTCATTTTCGTATTTATTTCGTATTTACGCTGAGGATGGAACTGCCAGGGAATAGGGCTAGAGGTCGACCCAGGAGAAGATACATGGACGTAGTGAGGGAGGGCATGAGAGTGGCTGGTGTTGAGGCGGACGATGCAAAGGACAGGGTGAAGTGGAGAAGGTTGGGTTGCTGTGGAGACCCCTCAAGGGACAAGCCGAAAGTGTAGTAGTAGTACTAGTAGTAGTACTAGCAGTAGTAGTAGTGGAGAAAACAACTTTGAGGACTAGCTCATAATAATATAGCATCTTAAACAAGTCCCAAAACTCTTAAAAGGACAGCAAACAGTTAATAAAGTAACATGGAAGACAGTAAAAGTCCACGAGAATGAAAAAGCATTGTTTTTCACAGAGCAACCTTTGATGCAGGCAGACCAGGCTCAGGGGATTACATTTTAATTGGTCTGAATTTATGAAGAGCACAGAAACGCATATAATTAATAAAATAAAAGAATCCCTTTGTTTTTTGTGGTCCAAATGGATTTGGATTATCCAGTTCAAGAAACAGACTCTAATACTCTCAGATATTTTCAGGCATCTGAACCCTCATAGCCCTGGACAGTCAGTGGCAGATTAAAGACCCAACCCCAGAGCCCTGGGGAGTCAGTGGCAGATTTAAGGGGCTCCCTCAGATTTCGTTAGAGAAAAGCAGAAGGCAGCATGTTTGTCAAGGCTATTTTATTTGTATAGCACCAAATCATAAACGTTATCGCAGGCCCTGCCTTACAGGCGTTTGTACGTGAGGAGAAAGATTCTACACTTGACTGGGTTTTACAGGGAGTCAGTGCAGTGAAGACCATACCGGAGAGATGTGAACTCTTCTATTAGAGCTAGTCAGGACACAGCATGCAGCTGCATTCTGAATCCTCTAGTCTTTAGAGACTGGGACAGGCTGCTAATGGGGAAACACAGTAATCCAGCACGGAAGCAGTGAGAATGCATGGATTCACTTTTGTACAATCTTGTGCAAATGAAAGTAGGCAGTCCTATAAGTCTGTTTTACTGCATTAAAAGGTCACTCATATGAAATATTTCTCCCCGGTGCATAATGAAGTTTGAAACGTGCCGCACACACCGGCTTCTCCAGTGCTGCTGCTCCTTCCTCAGTCTTCTTGTTTAATGGCAGCCTGAGCACGAATCCAAGTTGACCATACACAGATCAGAGCCATGGCCGTGTCGCCGTCTCCGTGAAACAGATACAGTAAGCAAAGGTCTGGTTACGAAGAGCTCAGGCTATCGACTGATCAATCAATACCCTCGACTGGTTTAGCTGAACCAGACGCCACCTCAGTTCGATAAAGCACAGTTCTATCTTCAGCCCCCATCTGTACTGATGACAGCCATTGATTGGACGCATCCATCAATGCTGAGGCAGCTTCCAGCAGCGTGCGTTCACATCCTGGGGGGGCGGCGGCTGCATCACTTTTAAATGTTTTCCTGCTCAATAGCAAACGATGAAGATATTCGTTACAGTTTGAGTTTATCTGCTTAGTGGTTAGTTTTGTAATAATGATTCCTTATTTGCATAATGAATGTTGGAGCTTGCGTGTTGTGAATGTGAAACCATTAAACGCTGTTTGCAGGCCAGTGGGTTCCTCGTGCTGCGGTCCAGACCAGTAATCCCATTCATGCTGACTGTCAGAGGCGCTGAGAAACGAGCGTAATGACAGACCCAGCGGATAATTAATTCCACTAAAGCTGCAGGGCAATGCGAGACTGTGCCGGAACTTCGGTTCCTTAAACATGCATCTCTTTACCCTTTGACTCGGCATTCTTTTTGCACTGTCAGAAAGGTTGGCGCAGGTTTTCTTCAAAGAGTTAATTGCATTGGCTGCACTTGGAAAAAACCAGCAGAGCACAAATTCACGAGACTGTAGCCACGGGCTAAACTTTGCACAGCAAACGGCATCCATTATTTTCCTGTGTTTGTACAGCAGAGCGTCCCGGTTGTGGAAAGGAAAGCTGTTCAGTCTTTGAGCACTATTAGGAGGCTGCCAGTGTTTCTCCTGCATTATAAATTCTGCATCCACAAAACAGGCAGTCGGGTTACATTGGAGATGCACCTGACGTTTTAGTGCACAGAGGCTGTGTAGAGGTCAGGAAGGAGGATGCTCATGCAAAAGCCTTTGCCTTCATTAACATGGCAATTCGTGCCAAGCCTGAAAGTCAGCATTGGCATTTGGATTTGTCAGTCAGGTCAATGCAGACTATACGCTTCCAAAGTAGCTTGACCAGCACTGGTCGATGTCGAGGCTCTCACTGAACACAGAGCTCGGCCATTACTGTAAAACCGTTCTCATGTCCAATCACCTTCTCTGCAGTCCAAGGGCCCCTCTCATCAGATTTTGTGATTACTCCTCTATTATGTGTCCAGTGGGGGCCAACAAGAGCTCAAATGAATCAGAGGACATGGTGTTTATGCACGGCATTAGGGTCGGTGTGTGTGTGGAGGCTGTAGTTATTAATCAGCAGAGAGGTCACTGCTACCCTCCATCCACTGGTCCTCCTCCGCCTCTGGCACCCAGCGTGCTGCACCTAATGAAACAGCCTTGCGCTGAGCCCGTGGTGCCTTCAAGTGCCTTCTGCCAAATAGCTATTAAAATGGCCTGTCAGAGCGGAGGACATTAGAGAAGGCGATAGACTGGGCTGGACGATGAAAGGTGTGGAGGGGTTGATTAGATCACAGCAGCCGGTCACGAGCTCATTGGCCAGGATCCGCTTTTCAGACGGCAGCCGGGCCACACCCAGGCGGGAACAGGTACGGTTCCTTTTACAGTGAAGCCTCGCTCTGCATGTGTGTGGTTGTGTGTATAGGTGTGTGCGTGTGTGTGTGTGTGTGTGTGTGTGTGTGTGTGTGAGTGTGTGTGTGTGGGTGTGTGTGCTGAAAATTCTGAATTGCCTCAGAAAGTCACGTCTTTTTAAACACGTCACAGCTGAATGAATGGTGCAGCGGCTATTGAGTACAATTATGAACTTTGGGTTTTCTAAAATCAGCGACATGTCATTAACGCAAACGAGCAACCTTGATCATTAAACCCTGGTTCACACAATGTTCATATCAAGCGTGCGATTCAATTTGCTTTTATAAATCTATGAATACAAAATACTTCTGTGTGAGTGCATGAGGTGCTGCCCCCCCCCCCCCCCCCCCCTTTGCTCACGATCATCTCTCCTACAGTCATCCGTGATTCTTCAATCATTGATTGAGTTTGACGTCCCTGCATGGAACCTGCACAGGAGTTACCAGATGCTCACAGGTGTTTATTGTATTACATTCTGGGGTTTTAGAACATATCTGAACAGGAAGTGTTGATAACTTATTGAGTAAATAGCAAAGTAGTAAGTAGAAACCTTTTTGTCGGCGTCCATTGTTGGTGGACCTTTCTGAGGTGCGTTTGTGAGGCGGCCCTTTTAAGTCTGCACATTGCTCCTGTGCAGAATGAAATCCACTGGGGCTTTTTCTGATGTGCTGTTTTTAGCTTTGCTCTAGGTGGGCCACGCTTGATGGGTCAGCTATCAGCTCTCTGCAGCCCTGCACATAAGGCCTTCACCACACACACACACACACTTCCTGTATAAACATGTACACTTTGCAGAGCATAAAGCGCAGTGCAGCTACTTTTCACATATTCACTTTCTTCTTGCACTCTTCACTTGTTTTTTGTTAACTCCAGGGGATCATTTATACATATAAATACAAACAAAACCACACAATGTCATTTTTCCTTCACTCATCGTGACAGAGCGATAATTAATGGAATGAGGAACAATAACTCTTGAAAGATCAAACAAGAAGCAGAGTTCAAGGCAGAGCTGCAGCGGCACCGAACCGACAGTGCGGTGTAAGTAAAGGTACCTGCAGGCTCTTCTCTGTTCCGACTTGTTCTATCGATTAATGCTCGCCATGTTTAAACATCTTATTGACACAAGAAGACAGAAACCTCACAAACACTGCGCAGAGTGGAAAACTGCGTGAGGAGTGAAGGCGCCTCTGACAAAGCTCCGGCACTGTATTGGATTTAAATGTGAAGGATGGGTAGATGGAATAAATACCTGACTCTCATCCTTGACTCTTTCAGATGCAGATTCATGTGCTAAATATTGCTTATACATAATTTTAAATTTAAATGTAAAAATGTATTCTCACATTAATGGTAAGAAATATCCATCATTGGTTAGCAGCAGCATAACAGTGTTATTAAAAAAGACTTATTGTACTTTAAAAGTGTTATTACATAAAATGCACACATTTACTTGTATTTAGTTTTAAACATATTGTACGGCTCTCGCGGAATTACATTTAAAATATGTGGTGTTCATTGCTCTCTCAGCCAAAAAGGTTCCCGACCCCTGAACTCGATGGATACAGCAGCGACAGAAAGACTCTCTGTATGGATTAGTGCTGCAGTTTAAAACCTGCTTCAGCGTTCAGTAGAATGATTGATAAAGCATCTTATATATAATGACTCTTAATGGAGTCCTGATCCTTACTCGTTCACTGTGACTTGTGTGATGAAGACTTTGAGCTGTCCTCTTCCTCCTGCTGTCTGATGGTGTTGAGTCCACCAGAGATGCAGATCATTTGTGTAGAATATTAGAAGAGCTTGCAGCTGTGTGTTTTGCTCGTACCTGCATCATTTCCTATTCCGGTGATGTCTTACCTTTATCAGATGTTTCACCTTTGCTTCGTATTGTTATCTATTTTCTCAGAGCAGTTCATACAGTATCTCCTTCTGTGGATTTTATTCTCTTCAGCTCCATGTCCCTTCTGTATTTGCTCACACAGTACACTGCAGTGCACATACAAATACTTTTTTCATTTACACCTTCTCCTTATTACTTGCGTTTTTTTGTCAGGTGGCGCCGGGATTTGTTTTGTTTTCACTCCTCATTCAGGCATGTTGGATAAAACCAATTTCCTGACAGGCATGCAGGGATTATGGTGATAATGAAGCAGCAAGAGGCGAGGTGAATTTTGAAACGAGTGAAGTGCAGACCATGAAGTGAGCGGTTGTTATTTTGCTTGGGGAAATGAGACTTGTTTTTTTCTGCTGGATGCATGCAGCGGGAGACGTGTATAGAAATGAATAGAATACTTTATCTTCTCAGGCTGGTCAGAGCTGACAGCGCAATACTTCACCATCACAGGCAGCGTTGAAAATAGTGAAGTAATTGTTGCTCCTCCAGGAAACTGTTAGCAGATTAGTTTGTTGGCTCGTTCAATAATGTTTCAATCAAGACCGTTTCAAACTGTCTTGTCCCTGTTATACGTGGACCAGACGGCGTACAGCAGATGGTAGAACACTTAAGCGATTGTACTTGTCCAAGAAAGATGTGTCTTCCACTTGTGTGAGCACCTCTGCTTCAGACAACTTTTCGTCCATCTGCATTCATGCTGTCCTTGAAGCACTGATTACCTCGCTGTCCTGGGGGGGGGGGGGCAAAGAATTAAACAAAGTGACACAACTCGTCTCGTCTGGCCGCTGCGACATGATGTTGAATTTCCTTTCAAACAGCCAGACTAATCTTGGTCGTCTCTCTTTTGTGTGTTGCCGTGGCGCAGCTTGAAACTAAAGGACGGCTCAAGGACGGGTTTGTGAAGGTAGATTTATACATAAAAAGAAAGCTGTGCCCACCTTGTGTCCTTTTCATTGCTACCCCATTAGCATGCACACTGGATAGGAATCCAAACTTCAATTGCCAGATAAACCATTCCAAAGGTGATTTAGTCATGGCATTTGCTGCAGACACTTTTCTTTTACCACGTATCGATGTAGTTGTGGTGGCTTCCGTGTGAAATATATTAAAATATGACGCATCTGAATAGAATGCAGAGCCCTGTTTTCAGGATGCTTGTTTCTTTCTTGACCTTGTAATTTGCTCGACCATCTCGCTCGGTGAATTTGTCAATCAAAGGGAATCCACAAAAATAAACCTGGACGTGGACTCAAGTTCCTGTCAGGTACCGGTCTTGAAATCTACTGTAAAAGCAGTGCACAGGAAACGTAGGTCCGTCCTAGGTAGGCGTATGGTGACAGACTGGACTGCTGTCCTACGCAGGGTCTCCTTTGATACCAAGGCATCTGTTGCATTGCACCCAAAATACCAACGAATAATGAAGGAAGAAATACAGAACTTTGGGACTTGCAACTTTTTCTGCTTTGTGGGACACGGGAGTCGCTGCAGCCTATCCCAGCTTCCTATGGGCAGAGGCGGGGTTCACCCCGTAGGCGTCGCCAGCACATCGCGGGGCCACACAGAGGCGGACAGGGGGAAGGGAGGAGTATTTATTCATCAGAGGTTTGCTCCTCCAGAACACCTCAGTCTTTCTGATCTCGCTCAACTGAGGCCCACTTCTCCTGGTGAAGCAGATGTTCCCTCGACTCCATCATTTACCAGCCTCCCTCTTAATTACTGCCGTTAATTAGCACACACACACACACACACACACACACACACACACACAAATGTGTCTCCTTGAGGGAACACACAGACTATAAAGTGTTCTCAGCTCATGATAGGAGCTGGGATATATCTTGAATATAAAACCAAAATTATGCACTTAAGAGGCAGCCTTATCATTTTACCGATTATTCTGGACTGCATGATGATTTGAAGGATGCAAGCAATTAGAGTTAACCGGAGCGATCCTCCTCGCTAGGCCCGGGCTCAGAGCTGCTAGTGAGGATGACAAGCTTATGTCCTCAGTCGTTTGTTATTCCGATGCCCTCGTCCATGAAGTGATGGGGTCGTCATCAGTAGGCCTGTCTGCCCCAGGGGCAATCGTTCGACCAGCATGTCGGCAAGATATTTGGGGTTTTCAACCTTCATGCAGAGATTAATTTCTTCCTATTTAATCATGAAGAAAGGTCCTTCATCAGTCTTCATCAGTCCCTTCTGCGTGTCTCTGAGTTCATTATCTCCGCTGAGGCGGGGGTTGTGACATCACAGGCATTGCTTTGTTTGTCTGTAAGCAAGATGACTCAAAAACTTCAGGATGGAACTTGATGAAATGTTCAGGAAATGTTGGGAATGTTACCGGGAACAGTTGAATTTTGAATTTGGATTTTATGATAATGCAGAAGAGATCCTGGATTATGGATCACTTTGAAATGTTCGTTAACATTATAGTCAATGGAGCTTCAATATTTGTTCCTCAATATCTTGGTTGATTATTGATCGATGTTTATGGAATCTGACAGTCATGTGTGTGGGGGGGGGGTCTCTATCTCAGTCTAAATCAGTTAAAAATACACATAAACTGATTCACTTTGACTTCTCATGGTTGGTGATTAAAGCTATCAAGAACGATCTAGAACCTTTTGGTGCTGATCCAGATCACCATGTGGACGGTGTAGATCCAGTTAGGAGGGGAACGAGCTGTTTGGGGGAGGTCTGTGCTCTCTGGGTGACTTTCTAGTAGCCAATGTAATCATGTTGGATTTCGGGGCGCATTCAGACAGCGATGTGATGTAAAACACGGAGCAGTGCTTGTTAAGGTACAGCAAGAGCATCTCCATATTTGTATTTACTAGGTATCACATTCTCCCAACAGTCCAACCATAGTTGTCGTTGTGGAAACTTGTACAACTCCCTGCTCCAGCGATGTCGAGATAAAGGGCTTATGGAAGAATGAAGGTGCCGACAGATGCATTCAGAAAGGTACGCACAGGTTTAGAGATGAAATGCACTCCCATCCTTAATATGCAGATGCTGATCAGCAAGACAATGCGCAGCTAGATCCAAGTACCGACACCAGAGGAAACGGTCCGGTCCGGGTTCCAGACTCAAATGGGTTCAAAATCATTCAACTGAAAACATTTAGAACATCAAATCTCATCTGTTTATTGCATTCGGTTTCATTAAGGTTAAAGAGAGTTGAGAATTATTCAATTATATTTTTCTAATTTCACCTCTGTGGAAAAAAACATTTACATTTTCGGCGTATTGTTTGGATGAACTAAATGAATGAGTTTGAAAAGCGATTTCTATTCAATAGGAAACCAAAAGCAGAAAGAGCCATCATAAACCTGCCCATCTTTACGTTTCCACTAACCAGACTGGTGACATGTTTGTGTCTAACCCCACGACACGCGTGCTCATTGGTGCATGCTGCACCAGGTGAGATGCGTTCACCTCCCCGGGCTTATGCAGCGCCTCCATGAGTCATCACGCGGCAGCACGCCGGTTCCTGTGCATTCTGATGCCATCATTAAGGCGGAACCTTTGGGATGTGCTGCCAAGTCCAGTCAATCAGCGAGAAGACGGTTCATGGTGGTAAAATGATCGCTTCATTCATGAGCAGCAGCTGCGCTCGACGTTCTTACAGACTAATCGCTCCCTCAACATCTGTCACATCTGTGGTTTTGTGTTGAGAGATAAAACGGTGGCTTTTTATTGGGACCAGCCCGAAACGCACCTGTGCAGTATTTGTGCTGTTGTTTCAGCACCTTGATATGTCACCTGTCAGGTGGATCGATTATCTTGCCAAAGGTGAACTGCTCCCTTTAGCTGGGCTCAGCGGCGCTGCAAGATCTTAATCAATCATGAAATCGGATCGATAAAACCTCACGATAGCAGATAATCCAGAGCGGGTTTCCCTGAGCGTCGGTGAAGCTGCTCCAGATCTGCTGTGGATCCCACTCAGCTTTACAGTCGGACACATTAGGCCTTCAAATCTGAGAACAATCAGTCTTTTGTGCTCATAAAGAATTCTCTGTTCTCTGCAGTCATCGTTTTATAATCCTGGAACCCAATCTGCAGCATTGTTTTACATTACACTGGATCGCTTCCTCTTTTGTTCCATGTCTCCTTTGTGTCACACACACACACGGTCTTTGATCCATTAGTTATCACCGTATCCCAGGGTTTTTTGTAAATACATTGCTCTTAAAATATGACATCCTCAAAAGGGAAGTAAATAAACCCTTTTTTGGATGAATTTAAACTTTAAAAAGCAGCTCACATCTCCCAAATCACATGCATATGAGCAAGCCCCTCTGCAGTCTGATAGCTGATGATGGTGCTCATCAGTGAAGTCCTGTGTAGCACCTGCATCAGCCTCCTGTTGCCCTCGTCCACTCACGGACGTGGCCTGCTGCCTCCATGGCTTGTTCAGGGACGTCGGTCCTGCAGACAGAGCTCTGCACTCTTCCCATGTTGGTGTATCAGTGGAGAGAAAGACTCTTCACCTGGCTCGGGTCCCAGCTCACTTGACTCTGTTCTAGCTCCTCTCACGTCACCGTCTCTCCTCTGCCAGGTTGTTGCTCTTTATGCTCAGCTCTGAACGGGTAATCTCCACCAGGATAGAGTTCAACACTTCAGAGACACATCTGGTGCAGCAGGATCCTGGTCTCTACGTCTTCACTTCAGACACAACTCTGCACCAGGCTGCTTGGCAGTCTTCGGTAGCAAGCAGTCATGCATAGATTACTGAGGGATGCACCAGGCCTGTTCCAAATCCCTTTGATGACAAACGTTTAAATTCCAGCGATGTTAAGACCTTTGTGGTATGGACAGTCCAGATTCAGCTGCTAACTGGTAAAATGCTGCACAGTGGAACCTTAGACTTTAAAATGATTTCACCTTAAAGAAAGATCTATTTTGCTCTTGTAAAAATAGTACGCGGAAGCTTATTCGCTGCACCTGCTTTCGACTAGCAGCTTACTCCCAACAATCTGAAGGCTAATCTCAGAAAACCAGGTTGGCTAGCGTCTTCTGAACCTTCAGAAGTCACGATGCCACCTTTGAGAGCATCCAAGTGGGTGAAAATGGAGTTTAAGAAAATACGTTTTCATATCTGTAGGGCAAAGCTAATCAGGGCGACACTTGTTCCATCCCTAAATATGCGTATCTAAAAGCTGAGTAGTAGCCGTGCTGGATGACCTGACAGCTGCACTCATGAAGTGTTGAAGCGTCTGTGTGAGTGACGAGCGTCACAGTGAAGCGCTGGCCTGGATGCAGTTTATCAGCTGCACGGTTTATTTAATGATGACTTGACGTGTATTTATTGTCTTGGATGATGTTAGTGTTTAATAGCTGTAGGCAACAAAGCCTAGAAACACATCCCACCTCCTGGTATTTAGTACACACTGTACCTACAAAACAACAGTAGATGAATTACAAGATATTCCCATGAATATGACAGTACTAAATCACTGCAGTAGTGACTATAAAGCAAAGAGTTATTTCATTTCACTCGACTAGTTCTTGGAGTTTTTCCATCCAGTCATGTGCAAATATTTGGGTTTATCCATTACATATTACCTCCACTAGGGAGGATGTGTTTTTGTCTGCCTGTCTACCTGAAAATCAAACCAAAACAATCACGCAGAGGTATTGCGTGAAGACCAGATCCTATTCAGCTTCGGTTAGGGTCTCTGTGCAGACAGCAGCGTGCATGCAGAGCAGCAGCCCTGACAGGCAGAGCGGCAGATGTTGCAGCTTCAATAGTCCACACTGGGGGGGGCTGTGCTGGTTGATGGCTGAGCAGCATGAATGTGAGTAGTGTGTGTGCAGCTGGACTCGTCAGATGGATCCAACCACAGGCTTCGGTCCAGTCTGAGGAGACTAGAAATGGTACCAACATGATTCTAAGGGGCTGGTTTCAGTCATACTATGAAGAGAACTGTAATGTACTATTGTAATATAATGTAACTGTAATGTAATGTAACTGTAATGGGATTGTTGCTCCTTCAGGCAATAACGTAACAGGTAATCTGGTTTGGTGGAGGTTGTTGATCTCCGAGTGGCCTCACAAATAAAACTCCAACTTGTAATTAGAAAGTCACTCAGAGAGCACAAACCTCCGCCAAGCAGCTCGCTCCCCTCCTTTTTTTTTTTTTGTCTCTCTCCTATTAACTTGTCTGCATTTGTGCTCAAGAGTGACAACATACATGACGTAAATTTTATGCAATTTTATTTTTATTGTGACCGTCACCTGCCCTCTTAGCAGACTAGCCTATTATATTTTATTAGTAGTTTTATTTCCTGCTTTCCGCCATTGTGTTCTGAAAAGTGCAATGGATTTATTTGTGGTCATTGTTTCTATTGCTTTCATCCAACCATAACAAAGAATTATCCGAAAACACCAGGTTCACACATCACACATTTTTGCACAGTTATTTATGAAGTTATAACATTTCTGCACTTCTTCACTGGAGCGGTGGCCATCTTTCATTTTCGCCTTGATGATGAGGGTCGTCTAGATGGACACTGCCCCTCTATGCCCTAAAGAACAGGGACACGCTATCCTAGCCAATAGCTAGGGCAAAGGGGGCATTGGTGTGGGGTCAAAGTCTAAGGTTGATGCCAGCTCTCACCACTGAGCAATTCTAGAAGTCATTATCAGACAGGCCAGGAGCGGATGTCCTGAGATGTCCTGAGAGGCTCACTCTGTTATTTAGCTGAATCCATTGTGGATTCAATCAGAGGCAAATACAAATTCGTCATTGTAAACCAGTTTTTCCAGCCATGTAAATCTTACCCTGAATGATGGGTGTGTAGAACGAGATCATGCGACCCCCAACCAACTCATCAGTAACTATACAACCGGAGTTGGCCTGCTGCTTCCACTCATATGATCTGGGTCTTTATTCTTTTTGCTTTCTACAACACAGAAAGGGTTTAATTCCTCCTCTGTTTCCTCAGGTGATGAAAGTTAATCTATCTGAGGGAGACATGGTGGCGTTTGAAGATGTGGGCCACGGGGAGAACACCATGCTGGCGAATGAGTCCATCCTTATGAGGGGGCTGGTTATAAGGAGCCACAGCAATCAGATCTCCATTCACTTCCACAGCCGGACGCCTCGCTTGGGAGCAGTGCTGCTCAGATACCAAGGTAAGTCTAAGGGGTCGGTAGTTTGGAGCCAGTTATTGTAAGGTTGGTAGTTTGATTTGCCATGTCGACATGAATCAGCCTTTAACAAGATGCTGAACAGTTTCTCTTGTGTTTGCTGCTGCCGTTTGACATTTTGTCCACTACAGAGGACGCATGTATATGGGATAGGTCTCAGGAGGATATATATATGCATAAAATACAGAAGCATCGGATCAACTGATATAGTCAGTTAAGTTTACTGAACACTTGATCACATCTTTTGTAAGATCTCAGATGATTCAAGTGAAATAAATTTGTACAAAGGTGAAATCAATGTGCTCTTTGCTTTCACACACAGTTTTCATCAGTCAGTCAGCTGCTTGATTCCAACGTTGTACCAAACAGGATGCTGGAAACGTGTTAATAAATGGCGTTAGGGCACAGACAGGGCGAACCCAAACGCACGACAGGACAAACACAACTTTAATATACACGCGGGCGTATCGTCAGAATGGGGCAGGCAGTAGACGAGTTCCAGGTGACAGGCAGAGGTCACAGACCAGGTCATCCGACCAATCCAGAGGAGCAGGCCAACAGATGGAAATCAAAAAACCAAGCAGGTTTGGCGCACAAGAATCAGAATCAGGATTAGAGCTGTGAGGCAGGAGGGTGGAGCTACGTGGAGCAGGAAGCTCTGGCCGGGTTCCCGGGTTCCTGACACATGGGACAGTTTGACGCTGGTACTTTGAAAGGCCTGCCTCTTAATGTTCTATTTGTTGCACAGACGGGCTTTTCTTTATATCACATAACTGTAGTTTACTTTGAAATAGAGGTTCTAAACGTCCCTGTGAGAGATCATTCAGGAGTCAGAATCACTCAATGCTCTGTGGACATGAACCAATCAATGAAGCTGACTGTGATTCTTTGTGCATTTAATGACGGTGGTCTAAGAGTTAGTAGAAGCTGCTGCAGTAGACGCTCCACCCTGATGAGAACAAGCTCGTCTCCCCCGTCTAGAGTCTAGATCTTCAGGTTTTAAACTGGTTGCAGGAAGTCTAATTTAATGCCTTTTAATATCATCAGTCCAAAATCTATAATTTAATGCCTCAACTGCAGAACAATTGTTTATTTCTGAAGATTTGAAAATATTCCATGAAACAGAGAAATAAGGAAAAAAATTGGATATTGAAAAGCAAATTGGACACGACAACTTTTGGGCAAATAATTGCGTACGATGGCTCAACAGTTAAACGTGTTAAGTTTGGACTGATATATTTTGCATTTTGATGAACTTATGCAGCAAAAATGAAAAAGCAACGCCAACGTTTCTACAGAACATTATCCCTGTTGTCAGTTGGAACTCCAGTCAATGCTTCGTAATGCTTTTTAAGGTCTCAATGTTGGCCCGATTCATGCAGTGTAAATCAACAAAGAATAAGATACACACCTGACACAAAGTGCTCTGGGCTAATTCCAGCGTGCTTTAGGGAGCATCTTTCCTGTTGATCCGAGTCAGCCAGAATCTCCTTCTTTGTTCTGACAAAAGCTTCGTCTTCTCACATTCAGGGAGTCTAATGGCGGGGGCACTATAAAATCCACATTTAACTGAACCTCCAGTGGGAACTATCTATATAATCTCATCCATACCATTGCTTCATTCAATTATTGCATGACAGGTGTGTTGTTGGAGTATGGAGCACCAGGTGTATCCTGTTTCCACGATAATTATAAGCCACTGAGATGCAGACCAATTCATTTAAAACGGACATGTGTAGAATAATTATTGTGAATGTGAAAATGCAGGATTTTCCCTTAATTGTGTGATTTCTCTCTTGCTTCAAATCCGTGTAATATCGGCATGAATAACAGGAAACATTCTTGGGCATCTTGTCCAAGGCAGCTCCAACATAGGATAGGGATCAAACCCCATCTAGCTTAGACTACAGACCCCCCCCCCCCCACCGTTGGAAACAGGGTTCCACAGTTGAATTTATGTTAGCTGCTGTAATTGTAATTCTATAGCCCGCCCATACTTCAACTATAGGCAGCTTTTCCAGAGTCAACTGTCTAGGACACCGTAATTCCATACAAACTCATTTCATCGGCCGGCCCCGTCCCTCATGGCAAAGTTTACGCTTGTGTGAAATTGAATTTCCCTCCTGAAGGATATTTCCCATCAACAGTGTGCGGCCCCATACAAGCCTGTCATGCCCAGTTATGTTCATTGAGCCCTGATGAGTAAGACATGAATGAATACTCTGTCAGTTCCTTTACTGATGTCCAACCACACAAGGAGACGTATCTATTTTTCATCAGGCCATGTAAAATGCAAGACGGCTAATAGACCATTTATCTCCGTTAGCAAAAGGGAATTTCATGGCGCTATAAATAAAGAGCGTCTGCCGGGCTGTCAGGAAGCAAGAGAGGAAAGTTCAGATGTGCAACTTCATTTAGAAGACTGGGACTGGAAACATGGACAAAGTGCAGAATGTAAAATACTTTACAAGTACTTTGACTTTTTTATTTCATGATAGCATTTTAACAGATAGATACATACACTTAACATCAGTATGGACCAGGAAAAGAAAAGCTTAGTGAACACCAGGTGTGTTTACATGGACACATTTAATCGGATTAAAAGCCTGATCGGAATAAAAATGCTTCATGAACACACCCAAATAGGATTAGTCTGACCCGATCAAGATCAATCCAATCAGGATTCTATCCCGATCGAGAGGGGTGGTTTATACCGATCGATGATCCGATCAGGGCGCAAGAAAACACTTATTCCGATGTTTCGGTACAAGCAGTCGTTACTGCGCATGTCTGTGACGTCAGCTAAACGCGCTTCTGTTGAAGCAGAGCGAGCAAAATACAGAACTGGTCAATATCTGAGACAAACATGTTGCAGAAGATATTAAAGGAGGAAACTAACAGCGCAAACGGGAAAAACACACTAAATAACGCCGACGTTTCAAGCAGAAAAGGGCAGAAAACAACTTGCGTTGTAAATAAATGACAAGAAAAGCTTGTAAATAAATTACAACGAAAGTCACCACGGCTTCTTCCTCTACTATTTCCGGTATATTTGGTGTAAATTGCGCATGTCAAAATATTTTTTTCCGATTGAAAGTATGATGCATGAACACGCAAAGTCCTAATCGGATCAATATTTTTAGGGTCCATGAACACGGTGCATCCGATCACAATTTTACTCCGAACTCTGATCGGATTAAAGATATTTTGTCCATGTAAACGCAGCCAGTTTACACTGAACCTCTCCGGGTGTGCAGCAGCAGCACTTTGGTTTATGGGGAGTTGATCTACATATGGGATTTGAGCATAGTAGTATGTTTGTTTTTTACACTTTCACCTTGATACATGTTAAAATTCAACGAAAAAAATTGTGTCTTCTGGAACGTCCCCCCCGAGATGAGAGGCTGCTGCAATAAAGCTGGAATAAAATGGATTGCAGAGGTGGGGGATGAACTGTATGCTCCAAGCCCGCCTCTCTGGCTCATTGACGTTCAGGGAGTGGACGAATAAAATCAGGATCTGTGTTTTCACTGCAACAGTTCAGCCATTGTCGGCCAGCAATTTGTTTCTCGCCTCGTTCTCTCCGTTTCGGCTAGTTCCGTATCATCTGCGCTGCATCTGCTTCATGAATGATCGATATGTGCCGTTCCTCTGCTGCCATCCTCTCTCTTCCTGCCGGCTGTTTATCATCGTTCATGTCCTCTTGAGGATGGAGAGGAGAGGCTTGCAACCCCAGTGGATTCTCATCAGCACAGTTCTGCCTGCGTCTTTCTCTTTGCTTTTCTCTCCTTCAAGACTGAGAGCGTTGATCACAGTAAAAATGAGGGCAATATACCAAAATGTGAGGGATTCAGATAAGTCGGGCTGTGTTTGGTTTTCAACCCCCCCCCCCCCCCCCCCCCTCGGATATAAGGGCAGCTCCTTCCTGAATACACAGAATGATTCTGTCATCATTAATGTGATTATTTGACATCAGATGTCAGATCACAGGAATAATTCCACACTTAGCTGAACAGAGCTGCCGCCCCGCTCACGCAAACAGAGCACCGGGGTGTGTGTGCCGTTTGTAATGGAAGATAAAGTACAACGGGACACCGTGCCCAACTTGGCTCGGTGCTGTTCAGCTGCATGCATAAAGAGCAGAGCCCTGGAATCCAGTAAAGGTGAAACGGTTGCAGGAATTCAGAAACTGTGAGGACTGGAGACTCCGTGTGATCCGGTAAGCTGGACGTCACGCTGCAGGTCAACTCGTGCTCTCTGTGACAGAGAAATAATAAAGGCGGAGCTTATCCATAGGTTTGTATTAGAACCACAAAATGATAAATGACCAGAAGCCCCAGGAAGACAAAACAAAGTGATGCAGCAGCCGTTTTACTGCTCGCAGGCAATTTGTCTCTGTGAGCGCTCCAGTTAGCAGCAGCTCCTTGCTGCTACAATAGCACCGCGTGTCTCTCCGCTGCCCCCAGTGGGGCTCAGGGTTCTGCAGGTTTTATCTCTGCACGGACCCCAGTGGGGCTCTGGGTTCTGCAGGTTTTAACTCTCCACTGCCCCCAGTGGGGCTCTGGGTTCCACAGGTTTTATGTCTCCACGGACCCCAGTGGGGCTCTGGGTTCTGCAGGTTTTAACTCTCCGCAGCCCCCAGTGGGGCTCTGGGTTCCGCAGGTTTTAACTCTCCGCTGCCCCCAGTGGGGATCTGGGTTCTGCAGGTTTCGGCTGTCCTTATATTAATAGCTGAACATGGTAATGACTCGCTCAGGCACTGATGGGACGCAGCTTCAGCAGCAGCTCCCGTCTGAGAGCTGACTCTAATGAGAAATGCTGTATCTTGATTTCTGTTAGCCATTACAGAGCTGGCGAACGTCCCTCAGCACTAACAGAGTGTTGCAAGTGGCCAAAGTCGTAGCTTGTCATTTATTGCCCTATTTAATACCCCTACATATTTCCTCGTCTGAGGCGGAGCGCCGTCCCTCACAGACAGAATCAATAGCTGCTACACGGCCAAGCCATCCGAGGGCTCACGATAAAACGAGGACAATTACAGTGAGATGGATCGGGGTCTTCATCAGGAATATATATTCCCTGTGTTTGGCTGAGCTACAGGAAGACACATCAGTGGTGATAAAGCAGCCACTTAGTTAACTGGTCTGGGAACGCCGGTAGCAGCCGCTGTTTGATCATTCACCGCCTCCGCCTGAGGTGGCTGCTTCATTCAGTGTTACCAGTGAAGGGTCTGTGCTTCATTATTAGTATAGTTTAAAACTTGAGTTTACTTTTGCAGAACTTTACTGAAAGCTTTGCAGGCATGTCGAGTATGCAGCGAAGGTAGGTAGAGTGCAATGGATCAATAAGAGATCAAAGAAAAATAGGTGTTCAGATGCGATTTAAAGGAAGAGACTGATGTTGACCTCGGCTGGTGTTCCCTCAATAAACTAAACTAAACCCACAGTGCATTTACATTTTCACCGTTACACATGCTCACGTCCTCCAGGCCGAGCCTTTGACTTATTCATTGCCCTGTTTTCAACAACTAAAGTCTATATGTTAATAAAAGCACAGGTATAAGTGTATTGTGGCATCATGTGTGTATAATGTGACCTCACTCCACCCCTCCTCATTGACCCTCTCAACCAACTCGTCCCTGCGTCTCTGTGTCCCATGCAGCCTTCGTACTGAGCTGTGTCTTCCCTACGCGGCCGCTCTACGGCGACGTCTCCGTCAGCGGTCTGCACTCTGGAGGGGAGGCTTTCTTCTCCTGTCTGACCGGCTACCAGCTCCAAGGTCCCAGTGTGCTGAGCTGCCGTAATGCCAGCACCCCCTACTGGAGTGGCAAGGAACCACACTGCCTGGGTGAGGCTCACACAGCCAGGGCTGGGAGGCCTCTTAGAAAGGCTATTTCATATAGAGATGTTATATCAAAGACATCCAGAGCAGGACTCCCCAGCGGTGGGAGAATGAGAGATGGTCTTCTTTATCTTCGCTCTGAGCAAGCTGGCTGATGAATAATGAGAAAAGTGACCACTCTCACGTGGCCGTGCCCCTGCATGTCTGCCATCTATTCTGTGTTTGTGTGTGTGTGTGTGTGTGTCAGCAGGTGTATCAAGGTGTGCTTACTGAAGGCCGGGCAGGATGCCACTGGGTTTACTCTTCCTGATCGACTTTAATTAAGCTTTGTCTGCATGAGCAACCTTGACCCGATCAGTTTAGAAATAACACACACTCTCACACACACACCTACACACACACACTGTCCTATAGCTAAAGAAGGATTTAATTATAGCCTTATTTCTTGGCTTGCTCTGAGCTCATGACCAGACTGTAAAGTTAGAGGTGATGGATGAGTTATAAATGACTTTAGCGTCTGCTTGCTGACAGGTGTGACAGTCCACCTATTGAATAAGTGTTTCCTCAAGTTAAAGCATCAATCAGCATGTTGACACTGTTAGCAGTTTTCAGATGGACTTTACTTATTTCCTGAAAAGCTAATCCAGGGGAAAGCGTTTACAGTGAGAGTTATTCTACATAACAGAAGCAGAATTATTCTTGGATCACATTTGTTACGTAATCGCCGCTGTTGGTTTGTGTGTCTGTTTGTCAAAGTCAAGTCAAGGTCAAGATACCTTTATTGTCATTATTCTATGAACGAGGCAGTAATTGTCAGACAGTATTGTCTGTCTTTGAGCAACATAACTCAAAACATTACAGTCGGATCTGGATGAAGTTTTCAGGACATTTTGGGAATGTTACCAGGCACAGATGATTAACCTTTGCCCTTGATCCAGGATTCTGGATTACTTTGAATTTCTCAGTACCATTGCAGTCACAATTTTTTCCTTAATTTCTCGGATGATTATTGACTGATGTTTATGGAATCTCTATCTCACCGCTGAATTTCATCCGGATCGGATCTGGATTGTGGATACTGTTTCGATACAAAGTAAATCCAGATTTTCCCATTTAATTATAATGGTGGCTTTTTCCAAAAAGTCATATCTCGTAAAATATACGTACATTCAATTCACTCACCAAAAATCCAAGTCATAAAGTGTATGTTTATGGAGTTGAATACACTAATACACTCAAACTGGCACAGCTGGTTGGTCCGTGCCTGATTAAGTCCTCCCTGTACTGATCAGAGTTTAATGAAGGCAATGAATGTAAATCATGGCCAGTAGATCGATGGGGATAGATGACTTAAACATGAGCTCTCAAACCCAGCTTTGCACGTTGTCTCCCGTCTCAGCTGCCTGTGGGGGTTTGATGAGGAACGTCACAGCGGGCCGGATCGTTTCCCCTGGCTTTCCCAGTAACTACAGCAACAACCTGACCTGCCATTGGCTGCTGGAGGCCCCTGAAGGCCAGAGACTTCACATCCACTTTGAGAAGGTGGCACTGGCAGAGGACGATGATCGGTAAGCAGGACCTCCATGCAGCTGCTGAGTGGACCTCCAAGTTGCTGGTTGAAATCAATTCTAGGAAGAAACAGCTGTGCATGCAGCTAACATCTGTAGTTCCTGTAGGCTTCCTGTGTGTGACGCTAGCTAAGATAAATCAGTGACTTCAATCACGGAGCCTTGCTGTAAAGGAAGGACGTAACAGATGTCTGGAAACAATCATGGACTTTTCAAAGAGCTCAGCAGCTTTTTAGTTATGCTGCTGCTCTCTAGTGTAACCGTCACCTCCTCTGTCTGCATTTTCACCAGCGTGAAAAGTTTCATAAGCCCCTCCTTCTTCTGCTGCATCGCCCCTATGGGATGCATCATTCTTTCAAAACTCAGGATACTTGTGTTGTTTGGAGATAAGGGTTGGTCTTCCAAATGAAACAGATCAGGAGGTTATTAGAACATCTTTTCAGCATACAGGTGCAAACAGTTTGGTGGATGAGTCTATCTGTGGTTCTGAAAGATTGTGTCTCAGGAATGAGGAGGAGAGAAGCGAGTGTGGAATACGGCGCAGGGCTTCCGCGGACTCTGCAGGGTAATGATTGCCTGTCAGTGCTACATCGCTGTGAAAGTACAGTGTCGTTCAGCAGTATGGGGCACTCGTTACAGAGGACGGAAGAGAAGAGCCCGGGGGGGGGAGGGGGGGGGGGGGGAGGCAATTAGCAGAATATTCACTTTTGTGCAGTAGCCAATAGCCGCTCTGGGCTTTTGTTACAAAAATACTCCTCAAGCATTCAAAAAGAAGTCTGTGAAAATGTGGGAGTCATGAGGAGGAGATAGACTCGACAATAGGGTGAAAGCAAAGGTGATTGTGAAATGAGCTCGGGTCTGACAGGAAGGCCTTAGAACTCCAATGGCTTCCAGACGAGATGAAATAAATATCTCCAAAAAAAGAAATCAGCCTATACCAACTCCTCCAGCAGACTGCTGTCACCCGTTTGCTCTTTCAAGTCAAAGCTGATTCTAATGTCTGAACTATTTTTGACAAAAAATTATTTATAGAGCCAAAATCACGTCAATAATTGAAACACAGCACAGAGACGTAGAGGAGACGAGAACACCTGAACTGAACCTGTGAAGCGCTCGCAGCGCTCGGACGTTTACCGTCAACATCTATATCAACATCTATATCAATTTAATGCTGGTATCTCAATTTAATGCTCGTATATCAATTTAATGCTCATATCTCATTTTAATGCTCGTATCTCAATTTAATGCTCGTATATCAATTTAATGCTGGTATCTCAATTTAATGCTCGTATATCGATTTAATGCTCATATCTCATTTTAATGCTCGTATCTCAATTTAATGCTCGTATATCAATTTAATGCTGGTATCTCAATTTAATTCTCGTATATCAATTTAATGCTCATATCTCATTTTAATGCTCGTATCTCAATTTAATGCTCGTATATCAATTTAATGCTGGTATCTCAATTTAATTCTCGTATATCAATTTAATGCTCATATCTTATTTTAATGCTCGTATCTCTATTTAATGCTCGTATATCAATTTAATGCTGGTATCTCAATTTAATTCTCGTATATCAATTTAATGCTGGTATCTCAATTAAATGCTCCTATCTCAATTTAATGCTCGTATATTAATTTAATGCTCGTACGTCAATTCAATGCTCGTATATTAATTCAATGCTCGTACGTCAATTCAATGCTCGTATGTCATTTTAATTCCCATATGTCATATTAATGCTTGTATCTGAATTTAAATTGAGATGCGAGCATTGAATTGAGATACAAGCATTACATTGAGGCACGAGCATTAATGCATCTCAATTTAATGCCCGTATCTCAATTTCATGCTCTTATCTCATTTTAATGCTCGTATCTCGAAACACTCATTTGTTAAAGCACTCTTATGTTGAGGTATTAATTCACTTCTTTTCGCACACCCCTACACCCATTCATGATGATGCTCAAACAGTTGACTACACGAAAACCCTGACTGCAGGGGCCCAGGTGTGGATCTCATCTCTCATTCTGTCTTCCCATCTTCTAGACTACTGATCAAGAACGGGGACAGTATACATGCAGCCACGCTGTATGATTCATTCGAGGTGGAGTACCTGCCTAATGAAGGTCTGCTCAGCCTGTCCAGGCATCTCTTCATTGAGCTGATCACGGATGCGGCAGGCTCCTCCACAGGCTTCGCCATCAGGTTCCAAGGTAACCACTAGACAGGGCACATGGTGACATGGAGCTAAGCATGTTGCGTGTTACTTGATGCCAGAAGTTGTTCAAACCTGGAGAAATGATGACACCAAACCTCATAAGTAGCACTGATGGCATAAGTCTCCATATTATGTAAGATTATAAAATGATAGAGTTCCCTGCAGGTTTCAGCAAACCTTTAAATATTCTACATCCTTCGTGTAGCACTGTTCTGGATGGACATGTCCACATGACCCCATGAAAGCTGAGCGACTGAATCACTGAGCCACAGCTGGCCCGGATGCTAATGGCGGTTTGTCTCAGTTGTTACTGTGTATTGATCTAAACTCAAGTCTCAACGTCACGGTCGTTCACACAGTCAGAGGATCAGACGTGGATGTGGAACAACCAGCAGCATGTTAATCTCTTCATTCCTTTCACACCAATAAGAGAGAGAAAAAAAGTGCATTTCTGCTGCAGCCGCATTGAAATCTATAGAAAATCATGTACAAATATTGACGAAGAAACGATGTAATAAAAGACAAAAGCCTTTGATTCTTCTATTGTTGCTGCTTTTGCCCACAATAGAGAATCCTTTTGACTTGCTTTAAGGCACGCAGTTTCCTCTCATGGCTCAGGTGAGATGTCGTCACATTCGTCTCATCGCTCGCCATCAAATCGCCATCTCTTCTCATGTCCTCCAGGACCACTTGGAAAGACAATCACCATAATCTGTCTGGGCCTTCACTTCACGACCACAGATGGGAGCGTCAGCTCTCATTATGGCCATTCGCAGAAATTAATGCAGTTCAGCTCATCTGTAGCAAATTTGATGATCCCTCCTTTATCCTGATGAAGAACGTCCTGCTTTGATGAATAGTGAGCCTCATTCCTGAACTTCCATTTAGCCTTTCTGTCATCCTGTCTTCAATTTGCACCTTTCTGGAATTTATAAATTCATCTTTAATCTTGGATTTATTGCAGTTGGCCCTATATAAATTCTAAAATGTCAGTCAATTGTTGTGAATGTATAATTTTCCATGACCACAACGTATCTGAGATACTAGCTGACTCCTCTTATTTAAAGCGGACAGTCATCGTGCCCTCGATGCCCTGATATATTCCTGCGTTAGTAACACGCGTCGGAACCTCCAGTTATGTAATATAACAATAATGATGAATAATTATTATTATTTTGCCACAAATCAGACTCGTTACAGATCGTAGCGAGCAGCAGAGAGCGATCCAGGAAGCAGCTTTTAGTGAGGTAAAAAGTAAAAAGTGAAGCTCCCGTGCTGTTCAGCCAAACAAAGGCGACCTGCCACGCTTTTAGAAACGTGGGTTCCATCATTTCAGCATGGCGACATCTTCAAGGGGCGCTCACCTGCTGCTGGGAGGACAGGTACAGATGAAACGTCCTGAACGAGCAACAGAACAAAGGAGCGCAAAAATAAAGCAAAATGCAAAACTACCAGAAATAAATGAGTTTACAAAGAACCCAAACACACACCCAGCTGTAACGTGATCACCACTGTGAGTGACGGGAAAAGCATTGATTAGCTTGTTTCCATGGCACCTGTCAGTGGGCGGGACGCGTTAGACAGCGATAGAACATTTTGTCCTCGGAGCGTTGGAAGCAGGAAAAATGGCTGAGCGTAGCGATCTGAGGAACTGTGACAAGATGATAGGCACACACATCACACCTGTCTCACACCGACACACATCACACCTGTCTCACACTAGTACACATCACACCTGTCTCACACCGACACACATCACACCTGTCTCACACCAACACACATCACACCTGTCTCACACTAGTACACATCACACCTGTCTCACACCAACACACATCACACCTGTCTCACACCAACACACATCACACTTCTCTTGCATTATTAACACGCAGAACTACACAACAGTAACAACAAAGATAAAATGCATTCTTTATTTTCCTATGACGAGTTGACGCTCTGACTGCAGCCTCAGTCGTTGTAAAGCTCCACAAACTTTTTTATTCTGATAAAAATGGCCTACAGATAAAAAAAGAAAATTCTCGAAACTTTCAATTCACCTGACTTACTTTAGAGTTCCAGCCCCCCCTCTCTCTCTCTCTTTCTCTCTCTCTCTCTCTCTCTTCTGCCTTTTCTGGCAAAGCATCATGGGGTCTCCTACGAGTCTGATCGAATGCTGGCAGGCTTCAGGAGAAATATCTCCACACTTTGCCATCACGGCATCAGCACTGAGGTACACACACACGCCTCATCTGTAGTTTTGCCAGAAAATTTGGAATATTGATGCAAAAGTTGAAGCTGCAAGTTGGGCTGCAGCCTTAAAGAGGCCTCTCTCAAATCTCACAGTTCTTGGTCTTCCTCTTCTTCCTCTCCCGCCACTCTTCTATTTCCACCGACCTGCTTTCTGTGATGCATGTGTCATCAAAGCTTTCAGAAGCTGTCCGCTTTTATCTGCTCACTACAGTAATGAGGCCAAAAACAGTCACCTGGCAGGTTTGCTGAAAAGTGCGCTCAGCTGTTGGAATGATTATTATTTCATTTCATGGTCAGCAGTTTATATTTTCTATACATTTTGCTGCACATTTTCCCATCATTCTGATTGATTGTGTTTTGATCAGTGCTGCATCACTTCAGTGTCTAGCAGGCGGTAGAAACGACATCATGGGTTTTTGGTCACTGTGTTCATTGAATGCATTTGTGTGAAATGAAAACGGTTCTGTTTCTGACTGTGATGAGTTTTGATGATGTGACCTCAGGTTAGACTGATGCATATTTAAAATAAAACTAACTGTAACTTGCAAGAAGATTGCAGGTTCAAAATGCATGTTCTCCCCGGTCTGCTTGTGTTCTCTCCAGGTTCTCCGGCTTCTTCCCACCACAGAAAACATGCACTAAATTGTCCAGAGGTGTGAGTGTGTGTTTGTGAATGATTGTCTGCCTGAGTGTGGCCTTGTTATGAACTGGCGGCTTGTCCAGGGTGTACCTTTCCTCTCGCCCGTAGCCTGGTAACGGACAAAGCTGTGAAATAAACGTGACAGATTGTGTGGACTACGTCTGACACAGAGGACAGGTCGTGTTTTTGATGAAGATGCAAATAATTGAGCCTAACGAAGCAGTTTCCTGTTACCACAGCCTTCGCTGCAGGCCACTGCTACGAGCCCTTTGTGAAGTACGGAAACATGACCAGTAGCGACACCACCTGGGCATTGGGCGCTGTGGTGGAATTTGCCTGTGACCCCGGCTATACTCTGGAACAAGGTTCCATCAGCATTGAATGTGTGGATGCCAGAAATCCCCAGTGGAATGAGACGGAGCCAGCCTGCAGAGGTTCGTATGAGTGATCCCACCAAGAGGAATGATTGCTGCTGCTCTAGCCAGCAATGGGTGGAACCGATTGTTGCTGCATGGATCCGATCACAGTAACAGTTTTAGTAAAGTCTATGCTGAAGTTCATACAACAACCGCCCATAGATCAGAGCCATAATAGTACTTTAGCTGTTCAATCGTTATACCAGAAAGTTGACAAAACTAGAGGGTGTTTAGAAAATAAGTGCATGTTGAAATGTACCATGTAGAAACATTTGGTTTTATTTTGCACTGAAAATGACACGTAAAGAAAATCTGTTGCGAAAGCAAAGAGTGAAAATAAGGTACCAGGAGGAGGACAGAGACACAGAGGGACGCTGCAGGACAACTAAAAACTGAGGAGGATACGGGACAAGCTGAAACTAAGCAGTGAAGAAGAGGACAGAGACTGAAAGGTTAATTCAAAGAGGACAGAAACCCACAGAAGAAAATTAAAAATGTGTCTTTTGATGTCAATAAAGTTTATTTGAAGAGTACGTCATATAGTATGTGAAGGAGCAGATAGAGGAACAAAGAGTGACAGGCCAGAGGCAAATATTCTGACAATGGGGCTTCTTTTTTTTAATGATAACGAATCTTTTAGTTATTTTAGATATAGTTTCCTTGTTGTTATTTATTCCCATTTCACAGAATACTATGCCATTTTCCAAACCCTTAAAACAGATAAAAGTATTTCATAATAGTATTTGTCCAAACGATCCATCTACATGTCGACTCTTTTGTTGCTTCTCCGGCTTTCAGCTGTATGCAGTGGCGAGACGACGGATTCAGCCGGGGTGGTCCTGTCCCCGAACTGGCCCGAGGCCTACGACAGAGGCCAGGACTGCATCTGGGGAGTCCACGTCGAGGAGGACAAGAGGATCATGCTGGACATTCGAGTGTGAGTGTCCACCTGTCCCGTGTCTGTTCATCCCCCTGAGATGCGAGAGGTGAGCCGGTTACCTGCTGCGTCCGTGGTGTCGGGATGGATCATCATCCAAATGGCACCGCAGCAGAAGCTGGTTGATACCGAGCGCTGCCTCACCCCGACTTGTCAAACACAGCGAGAACACGAGACGCTGCTAATGGCGGCGCGGCCGGCTGGTGAACGAGCTGCCTAAGTGCTGCACAGACAAAGGTTAATTATGTGCAGCAGAGGAAACTAATTATATCAGCCCCCTCACTAATCCCACTCCTGCACTGCTGCTGTGTGCCGCAGACGCTACACGTGTGCAGCATGGGGGGGGGGGGGGGGGGGGGGTGAAGACGCAGAACAACCCCCCCGCTGTGTCTCATCCCGATAAAGCAGTCAGCCGGAGAAAAGCATTTGCTATTTGCAAGCAAATTAAGGAAAGTTAATTTGCATTGCTTGCATCTTAAGCCGTTTATTGCGTTCTCTCTCTCTCTCTCTCTCTCTCTCTCAACAGCACATGAGTTTATGTTGCTCATTGAAGTATTGGAAGTGATGTTCCAGCTGCAGAGGCACAGAAAGGGAGTAGAAACATAATATACCTCCAGCAGGTGACACCGTTTGGTCAAAAACATTTATTAAGACCAAATGAAGGAGCGAGAATCGTTGAACCGACGATTGATCAGGTCCTCATGTCAGGCTGGGTATTTACGCTACGTCATTTATCAGTCCAAAAGGATGTCCTTGGTTACATTTCCATCATCTGTCTCATTTCTATATGGATGATGGGATGTGGCCACGGCCAGATAGAGTCCAGTCGAACCCTAACTCTGGGCCATTTTAGCCTGCAGACGACAGAACTGGTTTCATAGTCTGCTGAGTCGACTCGTCCTTAAATGTCTTTTTCCAGCGTTATTTCTTTTACGGCCCCATTTTCAGCCAATCATGTTTGCTGCTTGTCTGTTAGAAGACGACAGCATGGCAGTTTATTTTGGATAATATGATTTATAGAAGATCTGACTCTGAGGGAGCCCAAATAAACAATCATCTTCCCATTAAAGGTGCAGTCCGGCACTCTCTTCCTGGCTCGGCTCTGTCTCCACGGCAGCGACCCCTCACAATGTCTGCTGATGCTGCAGAGAACCGGTCCGTCTCTCACTCTGTCCCCAACAGAGACAAATACAAATAGGAGGACAAGCATGATGCCTCTGCAAAGGGCACACGACGCCAACGCTGGTGACGCGTCTGAGATCGACTGACAAGCTGAAATTCAAATGTGTTAAACCAGTCTTGGTGCTCGGATCAAGCGCCACCCACATCTGTGATCATGCACACAGTGACTTCAGACGTTACTGTTGCGTTCAGACCTCATTTAGTGATGTTCAGCTGTTCAAGAAAAAGGTCTGCAGTAAACGAGGTGTCTGCACGCTGTGGGCCGCCCCCCTAAAGGAGCACAAAGCCTCCTCACTGTGTGAACAGGAGCCTGGAAGGCGTTCCCACATTTAAATGAAGCTCTGCTCGCTCTGAGCCCTTTGGGCAGACAATGTGCAGAGATGATTACGCCTTTAACAGGGTCCCTCAGCACACACACACACACACACACACGCCTGTGCACATATCTCTGACTTCCACTCCATAATGGAAGGAGGAACGTTACCACCAGAGCGTGTCGAATGACCTTTATGGAGAAGGGAGGAGGAAACAAGGTGCCTTTGATGAGCTGGCGTCCTGTCCGGGGTGTACCCCGCCTCTCGCCCACAGACAGCTGGGATGGGCTCCAGCAGACCCGTGACCCACAAGGTGGATAAAGCAGAAACTGGATGGATGGATGGATTATTTTTTTCAAATTGAACTACCGTATTGTCCGGATTATAAGTCGCGGTTTTTTTCATAGTTTGGTCGGGGGTGCGACTTATAAATCGGAGCGACTTATATATGCTTTTTTTTACAAAATCTGTGAGCGCAGAGACAGTAGCCTACACATTTCTATAACAGGTGTTACAGGGAACTCTGTGACCCGTCAGAATCTGTCGCGGTTTCTGGAGGTTCAGAGTTATCTGTCACACCTGTTATCTAAAAACACAAATTAGAAGGGCTGAATGAAAATGTCGCCGAAAAGAAAGTCATATTCCGCGGCTTACAAGCTTCAGATAGTGAAATATGGAGCCGAAAACGGCAATCGAGCAGCAGAAAGAAAGTTTGGAGTGAGCGAAAAACTTGTAAGGGACTGGCGAAAAGCGGAGGTTACGCTTACTGAAATGAAGAAAACAAAGAAAGCTAATCGCGGGCAACAAGCTAGGTGGCCGCAGTTGGAGGAACGAGTTCACGCATGGGTGCTTGAACAACGTGCTGCTGGGAGAGGTTTGTCAACGGTGCAGTTGCGTCTCCATGCCCAGGTGGTTGCCAGGGAGGTGAATATAAACGGCTTTGCGGGAGGACCTTCTTGGTGTTACCGCTTCATGCAACGCAAACGCCTCTCTATCAGAGCTAGGACGACACTGTCCCAAAAACTGCCAGCGGACTTCCAAGCCAAGGTTGACAGTTTCCGCGCGTTCATTGAAAAGCATGTAAGTGATCACAACGTGACACCGGATCATATTATTAACATGGACGAGGTCCCCCTCACTTTTGACATCCCCATGGGCCGAAGTGTTGCAGAGAAAGGGCAAAAAAGTGTGAATATCGTTACAACTGGTCATGAGAGATCACACTTCACAGTGGTGCTGGCATGTTGTGGAGACGGATCAAAACTGCCACCGATGGTCATTTTCAAACGAAAAACCATGCCAAAAATCCAATCCTCCTCAGTTGAAGTCGCCGTGAACGAGAAAGGGTGGATTGATCAAGAAATGATGAACTTGTGGCTTACAAAGTGCTACAATAAGCGACCGGATGGCTTCTTTAGAGCACGCAAAGCTCTGCTTGTGATGGATAGCATGAGAGCGCACATCACACCACAGTTAAAAAATAAATTAAAAGTTTTCAACTCCATAGCTGCCATCATCCCTGGAGGCTTAACCAAAATACTCCAGCCACTTGATATCTCCGTGAATAGGAGCTTTAAGTCAGTTTTGCGTAACCTGTGGGAGCAGTGGATGACGGATGGAGAGCACAGCTTCACGGCAACCGGGAGAATGCGCCATGCAACTTTCCTGGAAGTCATTGAATGGATCGACAAAGCATGGGCTTCAGTGACAACCGCAACCATCCTGTCGGGATTCAGAAAGGCTGGAATAATTGGAACTGCAACTGACGACGAGTCTGATGTAAGCGACGTAGAAGAGGAAGCGGCGTCTTGTCTACCTGCCGAGTTGGGGGAGTTGTTCAAAAGTGACACCGAGGATGAAGATTTCCTTGGATTTCGTGATTCGGAGTAAAACCTGATATTTTGGTAAACGTGTTAGCATGTTCTTTGTGCTATATGTTGTTTGGTGTTGGATTTTATCAAATAAATTTTCCCCAAAAATGCGACTTATCCTCCAGTGCGACCTATATATGTTTTTTTCTTCTTAATTATGCATTTTTTGGCTGGTGCGACCTACAATCCGGAGCGACGTATAATCCAAAAAATACGGTAAATCAAATTTGTGTCGGGGAACGGAGAGAGTGATTGATCGTTCTCTGCAGAGCCATGGAAGGCCTTGGTTGGGTTCATCGGGTTGGAGGTGAGAAGCTAAGGCAACGCTCATGTTCCTGGACTCAGCCGGAGACATTCAGATGGACAAACCTCGCTCACTGTTGAGAGCAGGATTTAACACTAATGGTGCAATCAATCATCTTCCTCTGCTTCGCGGGACACGGGAGTTGTTGGAGCCTATCCCAGCTTGCTATTGGCGAGAGGCGGGGTACACCCCGAATGCTTCGCCAGCGCATCACAGTGCCACACAGATACAGACAACCCGGACCTTCTCACTGTGAGGCAACAGCGCCACCGTTCTTTTATTTTTAGGATTATTATTTGGGTATCTTCCTCCACAAGCATTTGACTTGGAACCGGAGGGTGGTCGGTTCAGTTCCAGGGTGGACCACGCTATGGAGTGTAAACTGGTAGCTGCAGAGGACCCATGAAAATGGGTCCGTTCATCTCCTATGCATTGCCGAGGAGCCCTTTGAGTAAGGCTCCGAATCCCAAAACTGCTCCCAGGCCAGGGCCAAGTGGCTGCCCACCCTGTCCTCCATTCATTTGTCGCATGTCTCCAGGTTCTTTGTGTATGTGAATGTGTGTGTGCTCCAACCTGTATGTGTGTGCAATATAGAGATAGAGAGACTGTAAAAATACCCCCCCACCTCCCTATAGGGGGATTACATAAAGAATCTGAGATTTCACTTTATCGGACCATTATGGCCATTTTCATCTCCAGTGCTCCAAATAGCATGATTAGACATGAGCACTAGAGGAGGAGGAAATGATCCTTTTGGAATGAGCACAACTCTCAGGGGTGAATTTGAATTATGATGGTTGTTGGTTTGCAGTCGCTGCAACATCCTGTGAAATTAAGCCATTCTGAACACAGCCCAATAAATTTAAACCACTTAATACAGAATAAACTTTAGATTCTTGTTGGGAGACATAAATAATTAAAGTCACTGTAGCTGTTTTGCATCCTGCGTAAATGGAAGAGACACCAATTTTAAAAGAAATTAGATGGTACTGAAATAGAAATCTGTCTGGTATACCTATTTAAAAAAGGTTGTAGGTCAGCTTTAGATTAGATCATTTATCAAATGGGCTATGCAACATCTCATTTTCACTTTTGTTTGCTTTATTACAAAGGTTTATGGTTAGGGTTAGGCCCATCCATCCAACACAAACTAAGAAACATAAACTCATTGTTTCCTCTGGAAATCTTCTCTGGGTGTCTTTGTGCAACGCGAGAACTCGTGGTGAGTTGGTGCATTAATGCAACAGGGCTGTTGTGTGTGTGAGTGCAGTGTGTACCGGTGTTGTTTCCTGTTGTTGGAGAAAGCAGTTTAGCTTGGAGAACACACACTCAGCGTGTGTTTCCTGTTTCAGGTTGAACATTGGGACGAATGACCTGGTGACCTTCTACGACGGAGACGACCTGACAGCCCAAGTCCTCGGCCAGTATGGCGCTTCGAAGCCCCGCTTTAAGCTGTTCACCTCCACTGCAGATGCCACCATCCAGTTCCAGTCCGACCCCGCCACAAATGTTTACGGCTATGGGAATGGCTTCATAGTCCACTTCTTTGGTAAGTATTCAGCATAGAAAGAGCTGATCCTCTGAGGTGTATGAGTATAAAAGGATCATCATCAGGGGAACATAATTACCTGGAAGAATTTCCTGATACATTTTCTGTATCCCCCCCCCCCACACACACACACGTTTGCAGAAGTACCTCGTAATGACACCTGCCCAGAGCTTCCAGAGATCTCTAATGGCTGGAAGAGCTCCTCCCACCCGGAGCTGGTCCAGGGCACCGTGGTGACCTACCAGTGTTACCCGGGTTACCAGGTGGTGGGTGCCGAGCTGCTCATGTGCCAGTGGGACCTCACCTGGAGCGGTGACCTGCCGAGCTGTGAGAGAGGTGAGTCCAAAGGCAGGGCCGCTTTGATGGAGCCATCAGCTGAAAGATACCATACGTATCAGAACTAAGGAGGAGGCGGAGGACTGTGTGTGTAGGTGTGTGTGTGTGTATGTGTGTGTGTGTGTGTGTGTGTGTGTGTGTGCGCGTGTAACACATCCAGTGATGCATGCATTAAATAGTTCCCGGATCAGGCAGGCCAGGTCATACAAGTAATTCAGCTCCACAATAGCATAAATAACACCTGGGGGGCTGAATAGGCAGAATTAGCATAACAAGCAGGTTACCGGGAAGCAAGTTCACCAAACTCACAATCTCATTCTACATCACTGAATGCATTGAATTCTTCATCCTCAGTGTCACGAGGAAGGTGAAGGGCCGTCTCCTCTTCGCGTGGCTGTCGTCAGACTCGCCATCAGTTCCGTTTCCAAAAATCACCCCCTAACACCCAAGTATTAAAAGTAGTATTAAAAGTATTAAAAACGTAATTATACACAGGTTGTATTTAATCCACTTAATTATTACTAATTATATTAATAATTTAATCACTGGATAAAACATTTGGCAACTGAGATCGCTGTTTCTTTATCTCATTCAACCTGCCTCTATAAACGCCGATAGCTGATTGGATGGCATTTTGCACTTTCATGGATCGAAGCACAGAGTTGGAACCACAAAAAACTGGGGATTTCCTGTACATATTTTAATATACATAAATCGCACCTGAGTATAAATCGCAGGACCAGCCAAACTATGGATAAAAGTGTGACCTAAAATCCGGTAATAGTTGCTGGGATGCAGTGGGTGAAGTAGTAATCCTCATTAACGACAGCACTAATGGCATTACAAGCAGCGATCCCTGGGAGCACCAAGGACAGGCGTGTCTCTGTAGACACAAATTGTTTAAATCTCTTCCATTAGCTGGCAGGTCAGCGACATAACCTCTGATCAGTCAGCGGATTCCGTCCCCTGAGATGTGATTACCAACCTGCACTGAGGCAGCCATGTTTTACCAGGCAGCATGGATCGCTAGGAGACAGCGAGGTGTGAGGCGACTGACTCTGGGGATGAAGAATGAGACTCGAGCTCTTCTTTGTTCAAGGGATTGAAGCATTGTGGCTACCTGCTAATGCTCAATATTAAATCAATCATTTTATTTTGCAATATATTACAGTGCTTATTGTTTATAGTATCGACTTTCTACATTGGTTTCATTCAGATTTATTTTACAATCATATCTCAGTGGATTCTGTTTTCCACGTTATGATCATGCTGAACTTTTGTGTTCATATTCTTCGATGTAAAATTCACTTTCTCTCCAATGTCTTTTCACTTGAAAAAGAAAAGCCGTTAGTTCCACTGGTGAAACACAGACGTGGGTTCTTTAGATTACGCGTTGTGTCCTGATGTCGTTTAATCAAGGTGAGACAAAGACAAAAGTCAGGGCACAACCCAACCTTCTCTATCGTTGTACGTCTTTGTCCATCCAGTGGTGTCTTGTGCCGACCCGGGGAAGGTGGAGCACAGCAGGCGGGTGCTGTCGGGGCCTCATTTCACCGTGGGTTCAACCATCCAGTACGTCTGCAACAAAGGCTTCACTTTGTCTGGAAACAGCTTGCTAACCTGCTTCAGCCGAGGACCCCCGGGCCCCAGGTGGAGCCAGAAGCTGCCGAGATGCCTGCGTATGTATGAGTTCACCGAGGCTGCACGCTTACAGCAGACACCCCGCGTAAATCCAGAGAGAGTCCATCCCACTTCATTCTGACCGCCAGCTGCCGAACCACAGCCGTGGCTCAACAATGCGTGTGAATGCACCAGTAAACGCCGCTTCATGCACCCACAGCTCCTGCCTGCGAGCACCTGGAACGATGATGAGTCTCAGAATATGTCTTCTCTGCTTCATAAAGCCTGATCCCCCTTTAACTTCACTGTGAGAATCACCCAGGCCAGAAATAACAGATCTACTGACAATGTGACTGGCGACGCCCCGTTTCCTTTACAGAAAGATTGTGCAATGATCATGTTGGTCAGCATCCCTGCTGCGATGCCCCACCTGTCAGGTCGACTGATCTCCATCTAGTGCTGAGTTAACTGGATTTTTAATCTGGGAGCAAGATTTGAGAAGAATCAGCCTTTTGTCTGCACAAAGTCTGATAATTTCTACGGCATGTGAAAAACGGAAACGTAAACCGGAGCGCTGCGTCTATGTTTTTGATATTTTATTTAAGTATTCATCACTTTGGTGATTTGAATGAAACCATTCAGTGGCTTTTACTGACTCGTCTTAGTTTCCTTTATACCTGACGACCACATCCGCCTGAAGAAAACAGCCTCGGAGGCATCAACCTCATTTGCATGCATGAATGTTTCATACACACCTGCCGTCTTTGTGGAGACATATTGTGTGTCGGGGCTGACTAACGATTAATTTAACGGGACAACGGAAATGACTTGCAAGATAAACCGGGCCCTTGTTATTCATGAGAAGGAGATCAAGAGCAAAAGACAATTACGTGGTCAGAAAACGGCTAAGCTGACTGCAGGACGTTCTCCGATGCAGAGAGCAACCTGTCGTGGTGTGCATGTGGAGCTGCCTCTGGGACAGCACTGATGCAGAACTTACTTTCAACCTATTCACTTTGAGCTCTAGAAAGACTTTTTAGTGTCAGAGATATGTGCTCTCTGAGATCTTTGTATGAACAAAGTCTTCTGATTGTTCATCCTTTCAGCAATGATGGACCTGGCAGAGGAATCCTAGAGGGCAGTTCTTCTCATATTCTGCCCTCTAACGTGACCTTTCCGTTATGAAAACATGATAAATTGCCCTCAAGGCGGCCATTGCAAAAATGTATTAACTACCCTCTAAGGCTCCAAAGTGATGACAAGCCCTCTGTGATGCTTTCACAACGGGTAAATTCACCAACACCTAACCTAACCCTGTCTTTCTAAACGGAAAGAGGGGGGCCAACACGGCAGGTCATCACAGGGCCACACACACGCACACAACAATTTGCATGTTTTTGTTGGTGGGAGGAAGCTGGAGAACCGGGAGAGAACCCACGCAGGCACGGGGAGAACATGCAAACTCCTCACAGAAAGGCCGCAAGTCAGATTCGAACCTGTGACCTTCTTGCTGTGAGGCAACAGCGCTACCCACCGCGTCACTGTGCGGCCCTTTAAGAAAATCAATGAATGAATAAACGTAAAAAGATTCTGAATTATCACATCAACACTTTGACAGGATGGGCATTGTGCAGCCCTCAGCCATCATACAGCCGGTTAAAGCACATGACATATAAATGTGCTAATAATATGTAATATCCTGTAAAGCAGGGGTCGGCGACCTAAGGCACGCGTGTCATGGCTGGCACGCAGAGAATACTAAGAGCTTCTGCTGAACTGGTGCCCTTACTGACAGAAAACAGAAATATTCATATAAAATGTCAAAACGTGATCATATCTTTAAATCATCAGCATTAAGTGGAATGGAGTACACATTCCACTTGATGGAGTAAACATTACACTTAATGGAGTACACATTCCACTTGATGGAGTAAACATTACACTTAATGGAGTACACATTCCAATTGATGGAGTACACATTACACTTAATGGAGTACACATTCCAATTGATGGAGTACACATTACACTTAATGGAGTACACATTCCACTTGATGGAGTACACAGAGTAGTCTCCTTAACAAACCTGCAATGCTTCTCCTCTTAACTCAGCCGAGACCTTCGAGCCCTGCACCCACCCAGGAACCCCCACCTACGGGATTCCCAGCTCCAGTGAACCTCACTTCCAGTCTGGAGCGACCCTGCAGTACTCCTGCCTCGCTGGCCATCAGCTGCTGGGTGAACCTGCTCTCCGCTGTATCCCTGGACACCCATCACAGTGGAGTGGCCTGCCACCTGTCTGCAAAGGTGAGGAACTGCATCTCTGGGCCTGGCTGCCATGATCAGATCAATGCCAGTTATTGGGTTACTGCCCCTAGTGCCCCGATCACACTCGGCCCCCTACCTGGTAATGTCATTCCATGCACGCCTTGCCTGCCAGCATCTGCCCCTGCTGTGATGTGCTGCAGTGTGTCAGTGGCGTCTCTGCACAGCCTGCACTGAGGGTCCTGTCTGGTGTGGTCGACCCCACCCTCTATTGATCTTGTGTTCAGGGCCTGTTCTTGTGCTGCCATGATTATTTTATATGGGAAATATTGATTGATTGACTGATTTGAGTTACGAGCTCGGTCCAGGAACAAATTAACGTGTACTCCTGTGTCAAGGTATTACTGTATGTATATATACAGTTTAAATAAATATATATACACACACATACATAGTTAGATCCCCAAAATGTTCTCCCTAACTTGTTGAAAGAAATGAAAGGGAAAACTGGAGCAGTACTCCTGTCCTGCCCTCAGCCGAGGACTAAATAAGCTTCAATGTATTTGGTAGAAATGAATTAAAATACCATTAATCAAAGCCCACTGGTCTTAAAAACATCATTTAGATACAATGATCAGTCACACAGAAGAAAAGAGATGGATCTGAATTTGTTATTTTAGTTTGAGATGTGATCCTTTAAATATTACACAGAGGACTTGATGCTTTTTTAAGACGTCTGAAAAAGCAGAAATCCGTCATGGTGAGAGAAGAAGAGGCTTTTTCTTTGCTGCTGTTTTAAACGGCTCTGGGCTGAGGCTGGAACCAGTGCAGGCTGGAAGGGAGGCGGAGGGAGGGAGGCGCAAGGAGGGAGGCGCGGGGAAGTGCTGTAAGGACACGCTGGACACAACACCCAAACGGCTCTGGGATCTCAGCCCCATCGTTGTGAGTCTGCCAAACAATGAATGAACAGATCATTGCAACATTATATTCACGCATGGTGGAGGATAAATACACAGGAGTTCATTTCACGTGAATATTGATCATCCAAGCAAACACGTACAAGAAGTGTTGAATTAATACATGTATTATGTTCCTTCCTTTTGCCCTTTGACCTCTGTTTCATTTCACCCCTGTGTTGCCCCCCCCCCCAGCCCATCCGGCGGCGCACGAACCCAGGCTAGATGGTAAGAAGCTCATTTAAGCTGCACCTGCTGCATGAGCTGAGCTGCAGCTAAAATAAATCCTGCCCCCTCTCCATCAGCAGCCACTTCACACCTGAGACTGGGGGGAGCGCAGGTGGCAGTCGCTGTCCTCACACCTGTCATCCTCCTCATTATCATCATCATCACTGGGAGCTACCTCTACGTTTCAAAGTAGGTTTCGGCATGAAAGTAAAGGAGAAGACTTTCACATGATGAAAGGAAACGTTTCCTTCGCTGTTGTCGTCGTGAAAGACAGACAGAGAGACAGACAGACAGAGAGACAGACAGATAGGGAGACAGACGGAAGAATGAGGAGGGGCTCTAATGTGTTTAACATCAGAAGACAGATCAGGTCCCCGGCTGGGTTTAGCAAGCAAAGGGTGAGGAAACAAATTAAATATTCAGGAACAAACCATTCTTAGCACGCCCTCGCTAGCCTGATGGGAAACGAAAGTGCATATCTGACGTGGTCTTTGTGCTCAGGGTGCAGAAGAAGCCTCCACGACTCTGCTTGTCCTCCAGCGTGCCGTATGAAGACATCGCCTCTCGATCCACGTTAGACCGCTCTGTCAGTGAGACACCGGTGAGTCGTAGGAGGGTTCAGACAACTGCACAAAGCATTTAGTGACATCTAGTGGTGACGTTACAGACTGCAAACGAGCGGAGCGTCCCCTGCTCGTCTCTTCCAAGCATTAGATTTATATGTTGTAGAGCAACAAGACAAGATAAATGAAGAACACTTCTGTTTTCTGTAGCCACAAGGAAATGTTTGGCGTCGCTGTCCCTGAACCGGCTGTCCATTCTCTCCGTAGGACACGAAGGAATACCAGGTTTCCATCTGAAGCTGGGGGGGCTTGTCTTCCGGGGTGGAGGCACAAAAAGGATGCTGGCCTTTTTAAGGTCGTCACACTGACCTTGTTGGTGACGCCTCCACGCCGTTCTCAGTCCAGCGAATATGAGTCTCCCTTTAGTTGCCCAGCAGAGGACGTCACGCCTGCCACCAGCCCTGGAACGGTTGAGCCACTGGATTATTTTTCTAGCTCTTCTACAGAAACAGTCCAGCAGCAGTTTGTACAGTTTTTAACCCTGTGCTCACCATCCTGAGGACTTTCAGTGCAACATACCAAACAAAGCAGAGGGAGCTTGTGCAAAGCTGCAACATATAACCGATGTAACCTTGTGCTCTGTACATGATCCACTGTATGTCTTCTGCCATCATTAACAGAACAATGTTAATGGATTCACAGGATGTCTATTAAGAGTAAGTTAGAAAAGGTGTTCTTTCTAAAAGTAGGATGACAAGATTGATATCAAGATCATTCCCAAGGAGAGCATCTTATCATAATCCAGCCTGAGTCTGAAGTTCATGAACAATCACCGCTTGATTAATGAACGAACAATCCTGTGGACTTAAACCGAGCTCCCTCCTAACAGCAGGACTTTTGTTTTAGGCCCTTTTTTTTTCAACATCTCTAAGACTCACTTTATTGTTTCAGAACTACAGCTAGACTTTCATTTTATTGACATCGGAAGGGTGTTGTTGTGTTCCTGCTAAAGTTATTTTACTTGATTTATTTTTTTTATAATTTGTTATTTATCTTCATAAAACAAATATTTATGCTTGTGTGTGTGTGCATGTGTGTGCGCACAAGTGTGTGTGTGCGTGTGCATATACGTACATTAGGTTACAGTTATAGTTGACTGGTCAGAGCAGCTGTTTCACCATTCTGGTTTTTTAATTCTAAGCTAGGCTAACCAGCTATGTTTGACTGTAAACAAAACAAATAGATCAATCTTTCCAGTTCACTTTAATACAGACAGCAAATCAGCATATTCCCAGTGTTGCAGCGTTTATCGATGAAGTAGCATCACTGCTAACACAATAGTTTCAGCAGTATGAAGCCTTTACTGATCGACTGATCAACAGCTCGCGTGAATAAAATTCAGTCGTCATTAAATTTACATGCGTCCACATCGCTCCCCGGCTGCCTGCACTCAAACCACCGCGGTTTAATGTGAAATATATTGTACTGCAATACCATGTATCCATGCAAGCTGGTGATGACGAAGAGGATAACGAACCTATTTTTGATTCATTGTACGTAAAGCTATTTACAAACATCTTCAATAAAAGGTTATTGTTCAGGAAAACAATGCATGCTTGGAACGCACGTCTCATTTACTGTGGAGAGAAGAGGAGCGTTAAAATCCGCTTCATTGTGTGAAAGAAATACTTTTAAGATGAGAAATATTAACTGCACATTACAAACAAAATGAGGAGTTCCGTTCCCATCAGACAGTTCACACTGAAAACACGTGTAGGAATGTCCTCGGGAGGAGAGGGAGGAGGCTACGAACCTTCACCTGGGATGTTTGTAGCCTCCTCCACCTTGTCTCCAGTAATGGTGTGTGGCAAGCAGGGAAGAGCGACCCATTCCTCCGGATCATTAGCTGCTCGATGCAGAAACATCTGCTGTTCGGCATGTTTGTCAAAGTAAAAGCACATCGCTGAGCAGCCTTTAACGGCTTTTGTGAAAGAGGGGATTTTTTTTCTTGACACTTGAAAAACATTCCCACGTAACTGAAGCCAGGAACGTCCTGGGAGGAAGCAGCTGCCATCAGAGACATGGGCACAATGAATTGATCTGACTCCGACTGTAATCCACCTCCTCGTGGATGATGTCATCCTGTGGGTCGCCGGCCCGCTCCGTTTAGAGCAGTAAAAACAGAGCCAATTAAGATAGACTTCAAATGTGTATTTTATTTTATGTATAACTGAAGCAATGAGCTGTAATTCCAGAACAGCAGACGTCCCAGAGAGAAGTTCAAGGTCATCTGGACACCGGACCGCTTCAGTTCCGCTTCAGTTCCCCTTCAGCCATTCTTCAACTCGACAGCTTCCTTCTCCATTTATCTTTCCACAGACGTTGTTGCTGCAGCCTCGAGGGCGTCTGCTCATTGCCTGAGGTTTGGCAGGATAGAATTCTGCTGTTGGGTTTGACGACGGGGTAGATCCTTTTGTCTAAAATAAAATAAAATAAAAACAAAGATGAAGATAGAAATAGATCATCACCAGGATCCTTGTTCCTATTTGATCAGGATCTAACGTTGCAGTTTGGTGTCTTGTTCACATGTTTAAGGAGAATAATAACTGCTTTACAGCAGCACCACAATCTTGATTGATATTTGACAGTGAAGGTCAACATAAAATATTGCTGAATTAACACACTGTTATTACAAGTGTAATAACTAACTAATTACAAATTCTGCCTTTTTTGACAAGTCAAAGGAAATATAATTGCTTCAATTCAAATCAAACTCTTTTTTTTTTTTTCCTTTTTGTTTAATCTAGAAGCCCCACCCTGTTACATATGCTGTATAATTTCTTGTACTGTATACTAGTTTGATGTATTAAAGAAAGTTTTCTTTTAATAGACATTATGCAATTTCTCAGTTGGCAATATTTCTTTCTTCAGAATTGTATGTCCTCTGTAGTGGACATTTGTCCATTACAGAGGACGCATCTCAACGGGCTGGGTCTCAGAAGGATACACAAATAATGTCCCAGCACGTCCACACCAGCAGAGGTCGCTACCGCCCTCTGCTGGTAGGACCTATGAATGACCAACGATGTCCCTTCTCGCCTTTCGTGTCGTCTTCCCTCCACATTGAGGACTAATTCTTGTCAACTGGACGAGATGTGTTTGAAAACTATATCTCGGAGAGAAACGTGATTCCACGAACAGATGGACACCTTTATCGTTTTAAATGGTGGCTGTTGGAAAACAATAAATGTTTAGGCACCCCTGCCTGCCATCGTCACACTTTTCCTGTACAAACTGACCCTGGCCCTCCATCAGAGAAGGGAAAAGTTATGTGGCCCTCACAGGAAAAGGTTTGGGGACCCCTGACCTACAGCATCTCCGAATGGAAAGACGGGGTGGTTTTTTTCCACATCTGGACCAACGTTCCAGTAATTTTAAATAAAACACTCCTCAGATTAACAGAAAACATTTAATTGTTGAGATAGACACCCCCCCCCCCCCACAGTTTGACTGTGTCAAATTCCATAACCATCAATCAATAATCAACTGAGATATACTTGAGTTATAGTGCTAACAAACAGACGGATGGATGGACAGACAGACACACACCGGCGATTACATAACAATGAAGGTAATTAAGGCAGATTTTAAAGACACAATAATATCCTGTTGCTCCATTTTACATTTATTATCTTTAAATCATCCATCCAGTAAACTCTATTCTATAAAATAGAGTTCATAATAGACTTTGTTCCGTATAATAGAGTTCACTGCGTCCACTCTGTTGAAGGGCGGGGCTTAAACTTGAACCCGGATGTTCTTCTGCCTGCCAGCGTTGACCTGCAGCAGGTGATACTGGGCTAATGGGCTAGTGTTCTGGGACCAGGCAGCTCGTGGTTTCTAACTGTGTTGCGGAGGAAGCAGTGACTTTCAGACAAGCGGGCAGCATTTCTGCTTCAGAAGTAGCTCTTCTCATGAAATGGACACAATTTAGCATAGGAGTAGGCCTCGTTAGCAAGCAGCAGCAAGTACACAAAGTATTACTCGTTAGCAAGCAGCAGCAAGTACACAAAGTATTACTCCTTGGCAAGCAGCAGTACACAAATTATTACTCGTTAGCAAGCAGCAGCAAGTACACAAAGTATTACCCCCCCTGGCAGCAGTACACAGAGACTAAATGAAAAGTTACAACTGTTAGCATAGCAGCACAGTGTCCTCTTTCGTTACAAGTATGTCTGCTGCTGCTTCTTCTTCTTCTTCCGGCCCGTCAGGGGTCGCTACATCAAATCAACCTTCTCGTCTATTTCGTGCTTGATTCTGGTCGAGTTTTGCGCCGGATGCCGCCCCTGCAGCGACCCTCGGCATTCATCCGGGCTTGGGACCGGCTGGAAGGGAACACTTAGCGGGGCTACCTCCTCAAAGGCTGCATAAAAGCATGTAGGCTAACCTCGTAATTAGCGCTTCACCCCAATGCGCATGCGCGCCAGGCGATTCGCGGTTGCGCCAACTCTAGAGGATGTTGATAGCAGCCAGTGTAAATGCACAGGCTTTTTCACAACAATAACATCAAGCGAATTCGCATTTATACGTCCCTAGCTTGGGGATCCTGCATCTCGGACGCTATCGGACGTCGTGCGCTGGACCGCGCACGACGCCTCTTTGTCCGTGCTCCCTGTGGCTACATCTTCTAACGACAATGGGAGCGGAGAGCTTTGCAGATTTACCAGGCTCCTTTCTGCAGGAGCAGAAACCAGAGTCCTGGCTGGCCAGCTAGGCCGCGCGTTGGTTTTTCGACTCTTCGCTTAAATCGAACATTTCCAGCAGCGTGTAAAAGGTGGTGCCGCGAAGCCTGTGATTTAATAACACGTCGAGCGTCGGCTCTGCTGAATTTCGACCCGCACCACCGGCTAGCGAGCCCGTTAGCTTTGCAACCTTGACGTCTTTGCCGTCGTCGTTAGCTCGTCTCGGCAGCTAACCGCGGCTAACCTCGGCTAGCGTCGCCTCAGCGAGATACCCGCTTCGGGAAAAAGAGGCTTTTATTACGGGAACTGCTCTCGTTCTTGTGCCTCGTAGGCATTTATATCACCGGATTCACTTTGGCAACGTCTGCGCCTGGATGAATGTGGGACAAAATGGAGACCCCGACGATTGTGTACGACTTGGATACCTCCGGGGGCTTAATGGAGGTGAGGCTGAGTTGTTCAGAGGCCTTGGTGTCGTGAAGCGTCCTGCTTCTAGCTAATGCTGCCTCTGGCTAACGCTGCTTATTGCTAATGCTAAGTGATTTCCGTTCTGTTGATTGGCTGCTCGGTGATGTCTTGGTTAGCTAACTTCAGTAGTCGGTGGTTGAGCACGGAGGCCACAATCTACTGTTCCCGCTTCCCCAACCGGAACCGGTGCGCGTGTGGTTCGGACGCCGTGAACAACCGGGCACGGAGCGTCCGGGGGACTGTGAACTTAAACATCTGCACAACTTCTACAGCAAATCCAGACGCTGCTGGCTCCGCCGAAGTCCGAGGAGGTGGAGAAGCGCAGCCGGAAGTTGGTGCGGGACGTCCGGAGGAGCGGCCGGGCTACGAACCACGACACCTGCGACAGCTGCAGGGAAGGGGGGGACCTGCTGTGCTGCGACCACTGCCCCGCGGCGTTCCACCTGCAGTGCTGGTAGGTGGAGCCGGACGTGCATGTGGCACTATTTGTCTGCTACGCGTTTGTGATTTGGTTGCGTGCGTGTTTTTTCCACACGGGTTTAGTTCGTCATTGTTCGGCACGTCAGGGTTTCGGGGACTATATATATTTATAACGGTCAGCGGGGGCCCCTCCTCTCATTCACTCGGTGTTGTCACACTAACCCGACCAGACGGGGGCGATAGTGAGCCGTGTGCGGCGCGTCGTACCTTCCTAATAAAGTCATTGATTCCGTCTAATGGCGGAATGAGAAATAAACCTGCGCTGCATCGAACGGCGTGTTCCGGGCGCGGAAGCTCCGTCTCGTGTCGGTGAGGAGGCGCTTTGAGCGGCTCTGGAGACGCCGCGCACTTTCACGGCTGCTAGAAATGGAGTCGAGGCGGCCTCTGTTTACAATATGGCGACCTCGCCGCTCGCTCTTCTCCTCCACCGCCATCTTCGCCCATCGATGAAAGTCGGCGCGGAGGCCGTAGCGTCCGTGAACATCACGAACGGAACTAGCGGATCGCGTGCGGAGACGGCGCGGCGGTGTTCGTCGCGTCGCGTTCGGTCTCCGTGAATCGTTTCTCTCCGTGGCGCTTCGTTCCACATCCGCCCGCTTCTGTGAGCAGAAGCGCTGCGTCCTTATATGGGCATGCGTGCTGGCGGCTTCCTCTTCGTACTTGCAGCGTTTATGTGCCATTTTTTTGGATTCGGAATGAAATTGGCTCTGACTATTTTATTTATTTATCCATCCGAGCTTGTTAATATTTTTTATTTATGGTCAAATCTGCTCCTTTCATGATGACGCGTGATTCCTGCAGTTTACTGTCGTGGTTAACGATAAAATTAAAGACAAATACGATCCAAAATCTGACTGTCTTTAACATTTCCTGCTCTGGACGCCCCTCATTCTCGCGTTTCTGTCTTCTCCCCGCAGCAACCCACCTCTGAGCGAAGAAATGCTTCCTCCGGGGGAATGGATGTGCCATCGCTGCAACGTTCGTAAAAAGGTGGGCGACCGGTTCTCCTCCGCGCCACGCCCCGGCGCCGCCGTCGGAACGTGACGGCGCTGATCCGTTTGTGTCTTTGGTCTTCCCGCGCCGCGGTCAGAAGCGAGAGCAGACCAACGGCCTCCCGGAGAGGCCTTCGTCGAAGCGCTCTGCGTCTCCCGCCGTCGAGCTGGAGCTCAACGCCGGCCCGCTGCGGCTGGACGGTCTGCCTCCCGGCGCCGGGGCAGCGGGGCCCGGGCTACGGGTCGCCCAGGTGCGCCTCCTGGAGCGCAGGACGAGCAGCAGACCAAGCAGTCGGCCCGGGACGCCGACCTCCAACACCTCGTCCACCCCGACCCCCTCGGAGGAGCAGAATGACGGCGAGGAGGAGGCGGCGGAACCGGAGGACGACATTCAGGGAGCCGAGCTCGAGGGTTCCACGCCAGCCACGCCCACGCCGCGCCTCTTAAAGAGGCCCTTTCAGCTGCTGATAGCAGCCGCGATGGAGAGGAACCCGACCCAGTTCCAGCTGCCCAGCGAGCTGACCTGCACCACCGCGCTGCCAGGTGAGTCGGTCAGAACCGAGTCCGAGGAAGGACTCGAGAGGATCTCTGGGCCGGCGTGTCGCTCGCCGCTTCCCAACCGTCGCCGCTTCCGTTCTCGTTTCCAGGCAGCAGCAAGCGGCGGAGAAAGGAGGAGCTGCTCGGAAGGCCCTTCAGGAGGCCTCAGCACGAGCTGGATTCCAACGGTCTGGTCCCGCTTCCGGTCAAAGTCTGCTTCGCGTGCAACAGGTCAGCGCCGCACGCCGGGCCCGTTCACGGCGCTGTTCAAGCTGAGCGGTTTTAGGTTATGTGTCTTTCTGCTTGTATTTCCTCCCGCAGGAGTTGTCGGTTGGCTCCACTGATCCAATGCGATTATTGTCCCCTTCTGTTCCATATGGACTGTCTGGACCCGCCCCTCACAGCGTTACCTGCTGGCAAATGGATGTGTCCAAACCATGTTGAGCATTTGGTGGTAAGGAATGTGGTCTGTGCTCGAGGTGGAGTCTGTCTCCGTCTCCGTCTCTTTATATTTGGGTCTGTTGTCCAGCTCGGTCAGAGGAACCTGAGCCTGTCCGGCCGCTGTCAGCTCTTTGACCAGTTCCAGGACAGGATGTCCCAGCATGCAGTCAAGCTGGACTTCCTGCGTAGAGTGCATCGCCAGAACGAGCCCAACCGGCGCTCCGCCCACCGGCACAACAAGAAGACCGTTCAGGTAGGATAGCAGCAGCAGCAGCCGGCGAGAGGAGGCGGAGTTAGTCTCTCATGCTTCCACGAGCTGGCGTTATTCCAGTCACGCCAAATGTTAATCCCGTCACGGCTGCTAAGGTGTGTGAAGTCAAACCCGTGACGTTCTCGTTAAGGTGCCCGATGCCATCAAGTTCCAGTACCAGAACCCCCCCGCCATGCTGCTTCCTGCCGGGGTGCGCCAGCTGGAGCTGGTTTGTTGTGGCGTTCCCAGCCAGCCGGCGAAGCGCCCGACGACAGAAGCTGAGCAGCAGGAGGTAGAGCAGAACCCCGTTCTTCCAGCTCCTGCCCAACATGAAAAGTGCCCTTTGGTAGTTTGGGGAATGTCCAACGTTTCTTATACGATGTTCAAACCTGAACTTTCACATAAGAGTGAACAGACTTGGTGCTGGGGTGAGCAGCGATCCCTCCTCACCAGTTAAACCAGTTCAGTTTGAAGATGGGCTGGGAGCCGTGCTGTCGCACGGCGGCGGTCGATGTCCCGCCTCCACCGGACATAGCGATACGTATACATCTCTGGAAAAAGACACGCAAGCTTATTTCCTAGCTGAAAGGAGGTTTCACTGATTGTGTTCTTAGCCTTGATGTTGATGATTTCATTTTTGTTTAAACTACATTAAATGATGGAATGAAATTGTAAATTGTCAGGTTAGAAAGCTCGGCAGCCGAAATGTTTAGGCCCTCCGGCTGTTATGGGAATAATGTTTTTCTCATGATCTCTGCTAAAGAGATGAACTATAAGCGTCCTGATTGGGCCGCGCTGTAAGAAGAGACGATGGTAAGACTTGTTTCTGTTCCGTTCCACAGTGGCTTCAGGATGTTATCGCCCTCCAGTGCAGCATCATGCGGCACCTGTCCAACAAGCAGAAGACGTCGTCAGGAGACCTGTCCAACAAGCAGAAGACGTCATCAGGAGACCTGTCCAACAAGCAGAAGACGTCATCAGGAGACCTGTCCAACAAGCAGAAGACGTCATCAGGGGACCTGTCCAACAAGCAGAAGACGTCATCAGGAGACCTGTCCATCAAGCAGAAGACGTCATCAGGGGACCTGTCCAACAAGCAGAAGACGTCATCAGGAGACCTGTCCATCAAGCAGAAGACGTCATCAGGGGACCTGTCCAACAAGCAGAAGACGTCATCAGGAGACCTGTCCATCAAGCAGAAGACGTCATCAGGGGACCTGTCCAATGAGCAGAAGACGTCATCAGGGGACCTGTCCAACGAGCAGAAGACGTCACCAGGGGACCTGTCCAACGAGCAGAAGACGTCATCAGGGGAGCGGCTTTCTGAGCAGAAACCACGCGCAGCGTCGGGCGACACGAGAACTCGGGCCTCTCCAGAGAGAAGCTCTCCCGGGCCCTGCTCTAAGCCCTGCAGTACACCTGGTATCCCCCAGGGGGCCTCTTTGTCACTGGAGCTGGGTGTTTGCAAATGCAGTGCGACGCCTTGTCAGAACTGCAGGAAGCCCAATGGCGCCGCTGAAGAGGACCATGGACCTCCCAGAGCCAACGGGCCCGTCGACCGCGTCTCGGACGCCTGCAGACAGGTGGCGCTGCATCACAGACCCAAGCCCAGCGCGGCGGCCCCCGACCCGGCTGCAGCCCCCGTGCTGCTGAACCACGTAGGAGCAGAGACGGTTAAAAAGGAACCCCAGAGCATTTCGGAGGCGTCCCCCCCACAGATCTGCCCCACAGCCCCAACGATACGTTCCCACGGCAGCCGGCAGAACCACAGCAGCCAATCAGAGCGTCAGGAGGAGGGCGTGAGCAGTGACGACAAACACCCCCTCCCCCACATCGACCCCCACATCGACCCGCCACCTAAAGACGACCAGGAGCACGCCCCCCCCAAGCTGGGGTCGTCTTCGCCTGCGTCAGGTACACGTTACTGACCCGGGGTTCTCCTCGCTGTGTGTGTGTGTGTGGGGGGGGGGGGGCATCAGCAGCATTTACACTTCATTATGCGTCTGGTTCAAAGATCGAGAGGTGATCAGCAACAAATCTGATGTGCAGTGCTTGGATGAACGGCTCCCTCTGGTGGTCATTTTAACACCTACAGAGTGTCAATCACGTTCTGAAGCTTTAGAGATCCTTCAACACTAGTCATGGACGAACGAGTGAATCCGTCCCGTCGTTCCCTGACGGTCGTTCTCTGACGGTCGTTCCCTGACGGTCGTTCTCTGGCCGTCGTTCTCTGACGGTCGTTCCCTGACGGTCGTTCCCTGACGGTCGTTCTCTGGCCGTCGTTCTCTGGCCGTCGTTTTCTGACGGTCGTTCTCTGACGGTCGTTCTCCGACGGTCGTTCCCTGGCCGTCGTTCTCTGGCCGTCGTTCCCTGGCCGTCGTTCTCTGGCCGTCGTTCTCTGGCCGTCGTTCTCTGACGGTCGTTCCCTGGCCGTCGTCCTCTGACGGTCGTTCTCTGGCCGTCGTTCTCTGACGGTCGTTCTCTGGCCGTCGTTCTCTGACGGTCGTTCCCTGGCCGTCGTTCTCTGACGGTCGTTCTCTGACGGTCGTTCTCCGACGGTCGTTCCCTGGCCGTCGTTCTCTGGCCGTCGTTCTCTGACGGTCGTTCTCTGACGGTCGTTCTCTGACGGTCGTTCTCTGACGGTCGTTCTCTGGCCGTCGTTCTCTGACGGTCGTTCTCTGGCCGTCGTTCCCTGGCCGTCGTTCTCTGGCCGTCGTTCTCTGACGGTCGTTCTCTGACGGTCGTCCTCTGACCGTCGTCCTCTGACGGTCGTTCTCTGACGGTCGTTCTCTGACGGTCGTTCTCTGACGGTCGTTCTCTGACGGTCGTTCCCTGGCCGTCGTCCTCTGACGGTCGTTCTCTGGCCGTCGTTCTCTGGCCGTCGTTCTCTGACGGTCGTTCTCTGACCGTCGTTCTCTGACGGTCGTTCTCTGACGGTCGTTCTCGGTTTGCTTTTCTCTGCAGAAATGAAGGCTGGTCTCGGCCTGGCGAACGCTCTGCTGCCGAGCACGCTCTCTTCCATCGCTAACCTCTCCAGCTGCATGAAGGATGGAAAGCATGAGGACGCAGGTCTGTGTGGACCCCCCCCCCCCCCACCCCCCATGGCTCTGCCGTACAAACGCCTGAACCCAAAGTGATGCCTCTGCCTTGTGATCTGTGCAGGGATTGAGTTGGACAAGCTCGACGGGGAGATGATCAAGTTCCTCGCCTGGCAGAGGATCCAGCAGCTCTTCCCACCCAAAGCTCCAAGCACTGCACCCCCCTCAGCCCCGCAGCTGCCCTCAAAAGCCCCCCACCCCCATCCCGACAGTAAGACACCCCCCCCCCCGGCTAACATTTAGTGTTCAGTGTATCGCTGTTAAAAACCACACAGACAGATTTGATGCTTTCCCCCCCCCCCCAGGTCAGAAGAAGGTCCAGGCCCGTGCTGTCTTCTACCCTCTGACAGGAAAAGGCGGGGCTGTCAGCATGTGCTACAGGACGCTATACATAGGATCTGGTAGGGCGGCGCTGTTTAATGATTTCATGATTGATTAGTGTAAAAATGTCCGTTCTTAAAATCCATTTTCTCGTGTTCCGTCGCTGAATTAAAACTTGTGGCGGCGATGATGAAATAGTTCCGTTAATGAGTGCCGGATAACAATTGTCTATGAAGATTACCTTGAAAGGTAGTCCCTGATAAAGTACTGCAGTATGTCTGCGCCATTACTTTTATCACCGCGATGTCCGACAGGAAGCTTCGAATTAAAAAGCTCCTCGAAGCTGCAGCAGCTTCTCGCACCGTGCCTCTCGGTATGATGCTGATTCTCGTTTGATGTGTGTTTGAAGGTGCTGACATGGACGTGTGCCTTACAAACTACGGCCATTGCACCTACGTGTCGGGGAAGCACGCCTGCATCTTCTACGACGAGGTGCGTCGCTCTGCTCGGAGAAGGAGAGGAGAGGAGGACGTTCCCGAAGCCGCTCCTCTCTGCCTGCTAAACGCGAACACGCTCTTATTTTGTAGAACACCAAGCATTACGAGCTGCTGAACTACAGCGAGCACGGCACCACGGTGGACAACGTCCTGTACTCCTGCGACTTCTCGGAGAAAGCGTCGCCGTCGCCGCCTAGTGGCCTGGTGGCCAAAGTCCAAGGCATCATACGTGAGTGGAACCTCGGTTCTCCAACACCATCCGTCCATTCCGTTTGAGTTGCAGGTTGAACAGTGGACACAGAACCCGGGCCCGTCTCGTGTTTCAGCCTGACGGGTGTCCAACGCTGTCTGTCCTCCGCAGGTCGCAGTAGGAAGCGCGAGGACGACCAGGGTCCCGGCGCCGCTCCGGGTCTGCCGTTTCCCGGCGGCGTGATGAGCAGCCAGGCTCAGGCCGGATCAGAACGTTCCTGCAGCTGTAAGGCGAGCAGCTCCAGTCTGATCGGGGGCAGCGGCGCCGGCTGGGAGGGCACCGCCCTGCTCCACCACGGCAGCTACATCAAACTGGGGTGCCTCCAGTTTGTCTTCAGCATCACGGAGTTCTCGAGCAAGCAGCCCAAAGAAGAGCGGGTCGCCACGCCCACCGGCACCAGCAGCACCCCCCCCACCAGAACCACCCCCCCGCTCAGTACTGCCACAGTGAGCAGCCCCTCCCGCCCGGATGAGGCGCACGGCGACGCCGTTCCTCCCCAAGTGCCCGTACTGCAAACCAACTCTGTTCCGTAACCCACGCAGGAAGTCCCGCCCTCACTCCTCTTGATTTGCACCTTCCGAGTTACAATGAAGGGAAAGCTGCACAGCTGGTTGGTCAACAGGGAAAAGTTTATTTTTTCATTTTTAATGGTTTATATCTTTGCATGAACTTGAAGTATTATTGACAATCTTCTTCTGTCTGTGTTTTTTTTATTTTTATGACTGACGGCAACCTTCTGTTCACTGCAGGCCGTCCGGGGGGGGGGGGGCAGCGACCGCTTCGTACCCGCCCTCACGTGTTCTGCCAGTATATTGATTTGTACGCTGTACCATTATTTTGTCAGTCCCATTTAGCACACGCCTTTTATTTTGTAGTACTGAATTCCATACATTCGACTTTCTCTTGCTGCGTTTTGCACCACCGGTAGCGATATATGTATACATGCTTATACACACTATATGTACATATAATGTAAATAGATATAATTCGGTGCTTCTCAGTTGGAGAAACGTTGGATTTCATGTAGATTTACCAGTTTTTGGTTTTTAACTGTACAGTTCATGGACTTTGTGATACTGTGTAGAGTACCCGAAGTTTTGTGATAAACCACGTTCTTAGTCTGTACTTCTGTAGTCCATCTGTAAATACAGTCTGGTTTTAGCACTCATTTTAACATCTGTGCTGCTCTGTATATAAAGCGCTCTGTTCCTGCTTGTCTATTCAACCCTGTAAATACAGAAAGATTTTCTAAGAACTGACCTGACGCATGCGTGTCGTTTGTTCTTTCGCAGTCGCGCATAAGCTTCTAACTTCATGTCCAGGGCCGAGTAAATGTGCCGAGTCATGTTTTGTCTCTTCCCTTTACATTGAGGGTAGAGCAACATGTCTGAGATGAAGAGTGGCCTGATCTCCAAAACGTCTGACCTTCACTGCCCCTCTTATTGCCTCATTTCTATTCCTGTCCATCCTGGTCACTCCCAAGGAGAACCTCAGCATCTGCCATTTCCATCTGTTTGCTAAATTTCACCACAATATGTCCTGAATTTCGGCATAAATATGTTTATTTTAATTTCATATTAGAAATGAATAAAAACTGCATTGCTTTACTTCAGGCCATGATTAGTTCCGGGTGACCCTGTATTTATGATCAAGCCAGTCTTCGGCTCCGTGTAATGCCGGTTTGCGCCAGCAGGTGGTGATGCTTCCCCATTGGCCGCTGAAGCCGGATGGGCGGGTCAGAAGTTGTTGTTTTCCTTTTGACACGCCTCCTCCAGACGGATGGGTTGAGTTCGGCTCCTTCCTGTTGCTGCCTGTCCGGAGGAGGACGGAGAGTACTTCGTGCAGGTACACGGTTGTGTTCTGACCGCTGTCGAACCGGGCACGATGATCTCCGTTCTGCTGCTCGTGGCCGCCGTGCTCGTGGCCGCCTACGTGTTCCGTCACGTTGTGGTGAATGGGAAGCGGTGCACGAGTACCGCGCTGCTGCACGGGAAAACTGTCATTGTGACTGGTAAGTGTTGTCCGTGCGCGTGCGTGGCCTGCTGATTGCGTTCCGGTACAGAATCTATCGATCCGCTGTTTGCGGAGACTCGATCAGTACAACGGATATTTCACGCGTTTTATCTATTTCTGCTAAATGGAGCACAAAACTCTACTTTGAAGCGAACTAGAGAGTCACTCAGAGAGCACAGACCTCCGCCGAGCAGCTCGTTCCCTTCCTAACTGGATCTACACCGTCCACATGGTGATCTGGATCAGCACCAAAAGGTTCTAGATTGTTCTTGGTATCTTTATACGCCCACCATGAAAAGTAAAAGTGAATTGAAGAAGAGTTTGTGTGTATTTGTAATGGATTTTTGAATCCGTAATTGAGTTTCAATGTTAAAATGTAATTTTTTTCCTGACCTCATTTTGGATCCGATCCAGATTAAATCTGGTGGTGAGATGGGGACCCCCCCCTACATGACTGTGTCAGATTCCATAACCATCGATCAATAATCAACCGAGATATTGAGGAACAAATGTTGGTTAATGAAAATGTAAAACTGATCCAGGATCTCTTCTGGATCATCAGCGAAATGTAATCTTCCGTTTCTGGTAACATTCCCAACATTTCCTGAAACTTTCAACGTTTTCCGTTATCTGGCTAACGGACGGACGGACGGACAAACGCCGGTGACGACACAACGCCTGCGTTGGCGGAGGAAATGAACTCCGGTTCCTCCCAGTGACCAATCGGCTGCTCTCCTGGTGCAGATCTCCAGATCCAGCTTCCGGCAGAAGAGAAACAAAGACTGGAAAACATTTAAAAAATAAAACAAACTAAACCCCGACTATCACGATATCGAGCGGACCCGGACTTATCTCCGCCCCCCCCCCCCCCCCCCCCCCCGCGTGTCTTTTCTCATCGGCAGGCAGCAACACCGGCATTGGGAAGGTGACGGCCACAGAACTGGCCAAGAGGGGAGCGAGAGTCATTATGGCCTGTCGCAGTCGGCAGAGGGGAGAAGCTGCTCTGGAGGAGGTCCAGAGGGTGAGTACCGGCGCCGCACGCCCATCAAGCTCCACTCGGTTTGGGGGTACACGCTGTCGATATGCCCCCCCCCCCCCCCCCCCCAGGACAGCGGCAGCAACCAGCTGGTGTTCATGCAGCTGGATCTGGGGAGCCTCAGCTCTGTTCGGAGCTTCGCTGAAGCCTTCCTGAAATCTGAATCCAGATTGGACATCCTCGTCAACAACGCAGGTGAGATCGATCACGGCGGGGCGAGGATCCAAACGGGCCCGACGGCGGCGGGGGGAACGCAGCCGGACGGGTTCTCGGCCCGAGTCCATTCAGCAGCGCCGCGTTTGGGTTGCAGGCGTTTACGTGCAGGGTCGGACGGAGGACGGGCTGGGGATGATGTTCGGCGTCAACCACGTCGGCCACTTCCTGCTAACCAACCTGCTGCTGGGGCGGCTGAAGGAGCGCGGGCCGAGCCGCGTGGTCAACGTGTCGTCGATGCTCCACCGCTTCGGAAAGATCGACTTCGACTGCCTGAACACCCACAAGGCGCTGGGACTGGGGGGCTCGATCCCGGAGGTCTTCCGCGTCTACGCCGACAGCAAGCTGTGTAACGTCCTCTTCACCCACCAGCTGGCGAAGAGGCTGCAGGGCACCGAGGTCACCTGCTACTCCCTCCATCCGGGTCAGTGTCCAGGGCGGCGGGTCTGGTACCCGCTACCATGACATTTACTGCAGTTACACAGTCCAGGTTGTGTCCGTGGGTAGTTGTGTAGTAGTACGCAACATACAGTACGTACCCGTGTACGGGGCGCTGACGGCGTTCCTCTGTCGAGCAGCAGGGCCACCTTTAACTCAGGCAGTCCTTGCAGCCTGGAATCCTGATTGGCAGGTTTGGAACGCTGCTGAAAACGTATTTAAACCTGGTGGATACCTTTGCACATCTCATCTGGGGTCTGACTCCGCCCTTTTACTCACACATTCTGTTCTGGTTCCAAGACGCGTCCGAGCAAGTCACATGGAAATCCTTTCCGTAGTTACCCTGTGGAATCCTGCTTAGCACGGGATCAACGCGACATCCGCGGCGGCGGCGGCGGGCGGAATGAGTCGTGGTTAATTCACTAATCTAATATTACGGCCTAAAGGTTAAAGTTCAGATAAACCAGGGTAACTTTGCGTTCCGTTTTTTTTGCAGGAGCGATCGACACTGACCTGATGCGGAACGCCCGCTCACTGATGCAGATGCTGATGAAGCCTGTGAAGCTTTTCTTCTTCAAAAACCCCCTCCAGGGAGCCCAGACCACGCTGCACTGCGCCCTGCAGGAGGGCATCGAACCTCTCAGCGGCCGCTACTTCTCCAACTGCACCGTGCGCGACGTCGGGGCTAAAGCCAAGGACGACGCCGTGGCCAAGAAGCTGTGGGAGCTCAGCGAGAGGCTGTGCGGGCTCGCGTGAAAGCGCCCCCGGGTTTGGCCAGTTTGTCTCATCGTTCCGCTCCAGATGTTATAACAGATTAGACTGAGCACATCTGGAGGTAACAGAGAAGCCTTTGAAGCACTGAAGTGATTTTTATACTGATTTGTAACGGCTTGTAATGATCCCTAAAATGGAATAAATCCCGAGAACAACGTCTTCGTCTCGTCTTTGATGCATTAAACTCGGCTCCACTGGGAAGGCTGCGAGGTGTGGACCCGGAGCGTCTCCGGGTCTCACTGGCTGAAGATGATGATGAATATATTTATTAGATAGAATGTTAGAGTACAAGTACAGTCACACAGTAGCATGTATTACAGTACAAATAGAGTCAAACATCCTGTCTAAGAGGAGCATTTCAAAAAAGCCCTTGCGGTCTTGTTTCCGTTGAAAGTCCTTCGTACATAAATCATCCACTCAGAACGGGACTCGGTTCAACCCACAGCCTGACACTCGCACTGACGTCTGCCCCCCCCCCCCACACACACCTGAATAGTTAATTATTAATGCGCTATGTACATACTGTTTATTTAGTCATTCTGATTTTGTTGAGTGGAGCTTTGCTACTAACCCGCCATTGTATCCTGATTCGCTGCCACGCCTCACACTGTCTGAAGAGGTTTGCGGGACCACCATTACCTGTCATCGTCTATCATTGTAGTCTTCATTACTCTCTCTGTGTTTTCTTTATAAGCTGTGTACAACCAGCCCATCAGTAGAGGTTCAGGTGTGTTACAGTGAGCTCACCAGTCGAGGGGAGCCTGTAGTCGTGGTGAACCCATATTCTCCCAGATCTGAGGTGCAGCCAGGTAGATTATATTCCCTAATCGAACATTCAATATTTGCAGCTGAGCTCCGAGCAATTCAATAGCAAAAGGAAAATGGGTGTGTTGCTGTTGTGTAATCTCATTTACACAGCCACAAATCTACAAAGGAACAAAGCAAAAAAAAAAAACACTTCTGACCTCACAGACACTATGTTCACCAGTAGAAGGTCACTAGCTCAGAGAATCACAGACAGTTAGCAGTTATTATTTCAGAATGACTCGTGTGGTTCCACACACAACTCAAACACAATCAATAAAACTTGATATGATGGGATGAACAATTTAGGGACCTGCTTTTAGCAATTCTATCTTTGCCTAGATTTTATACAGTTAACAACAGCAAATTATATATTTATTTGACTCATACATCATGTTTATTCTTGTGTTTTTTGGTAATTCTAACATTGTGCTTATACCGAGCTACGGCTCTTATTTAGTCTGTGTGAGGCTGTAACCGTAGAAGTACCAAATGTAGTTTTTGTTTTATTCTTACAATAACAACAGAGTTTTGTGTCAAACATCTTAATCATTTAATATTTTATATTACTAATTTATCTGCACCAGAATGAACAGCATGATATTCTGTCACAGTAGTTCTCTTTGCGCGCGTGCGCAAACAAATCACCATAAACCCGGAAGTTGATGACTTTTCAAAGCAAATTCTCTTTGATATTGGTCAAATAAATTTTCCCATTAGTCACTTTTCTAAATAAAAATAGTATTTTTTTCCGTGTCTATAAACAAATCATTGTAAATTATTAAATGCGTCACAAAAGCTGGTTTGCTTGTGCAGATTTAATTTTGAATATGTTGACCGGAAGCACACGTCTCAGACCCCGCTTCGGGGCGGAAGTTGTCTGCGGGACTGTGCGGTGCGCGTGCGGGTCATGTCGGTCGTGCTGCTCCTCGTCGCGGCCGCGGTCTGCTTTTACCTGCTGGTGTATTACGGCGTGTTCAGAGGAGCCCGCTGCTCGAGTGACGTCACGCTGCAGGGGAAGACAGCCGTCGTTACCGGTAACGGAGTCCCGCTGCGCAGCTTGTATGCAAAGCGTCATCACCTGCGCAGGAAAACAATTCTGCAACTAAATAATAAAACATACTAGACTGAGTAGACCAGAAGAGAAACGCTTCGAGAATGAAATATAAAAGGGAATAGCTAGTCTTTGAAAACTAGGCGTTGATGAACATTTCAGGAAAAGTTGGGAATGTTACCAGGAATTTGATGATGATCCAGAGGAGTAGAGATCCTGCATTCTGTAAATGTAGAACGATAGCTGAATGTGATGATTTGTGACTATTGAGAGCCCTCTTTAATTAAAGACAGCATGTCAGATGCTGACATTTTATACCCACTTTGGTTTGATGCCAACAAGCTTCGATAAAGTTGGAATAGAGGCCACAAAAGACTGGAAACTGCTGAAAGAAATAATATGTTGGAATATTTCAAAATTAAGGAGGTTGCCTGGCAACAGGTTGGTGACCACTACGTAACTCTCATCAGTTCTTTTATTCCTCTGAGAGGTGTATGATCAATAAAGAGAACATTTGAAAGATTTAAACTTTTAATAAACCAATTCAGATACAAGTTGGGGAGGAACTCTTGTGTTTAGATCACAGAGAATTCCATGGGGTCTTTTCTCTTGTACCCCTGTGGTGTGTCCCGCCCCTGGGGGAGGGTCCAATGCAAAGCGATCTAATACCTACGTGAATCTATGCATTATATAAACGTAGTCTTTGCTAATGTGATCAGTATATAATCAATAAAGCTAAAGGTGTGTAATCCTTGTTCTGAAATTCCCTAAAACTCATACGTAGGAAAAGAGAACATATTTATTTGAGATATGACTAATCTGCTGTACTTGTCAGTATTTTGTTGAATCATACGTGAAGGTCTTTCCTCCACAGGAAGTAACACCGGTATTGGCAAAGCCACGGCTCTGGGCCTGGCAAAGCGAGGAGCCAGGGTCATCCTGGCCTGTCGCAGCAAGGAGAGAGCTGAGGCTGCTGCTTTCGACATCCGCCGGGTGAGTGCGATGACGAGTGATCTACTACTACTACTGCTACTACTACTACTACTAGTACTACTACGACTGCTACTGTACTTCCAGCTTGTCCTGTTAGGGGTCGCCACAGCGAATCAACCTTCTCCACTTCACCCTGTCCTTTGCATCGTCCCGTCCATGACTAGTGATCATAGACTAAATTATTTGAACACAATTTGATTTTCACTCTAAACTGGTCTGCAGGGGAGTAGGAACAATAACGTGCTAGCTGGACGTGTGCATCACAGCTGGACTAACCCACTCACTGGTGAACGTGCTAGCTGGACGTGTGCATCACAGCAGGACTAACCCACTCACTGGTGAACGTGCTAGCCAGACGTGTGCATCACAGCCGGACTAACCCACTCACTGGTGAACGTGCTAGCTAGACGTGTGCATCACAGCCGGACTAACCCACTCACTGGTCTGCAGGAGAGTAGGAACAATAACGTGCTAGCTGGACGTGTGTATCACAGCCGGACTAACCCACTCACTGGTCTGCAGGAGAGTAGGAACAATAACGTGCTAGCTGGACGTGTGCATCACAGCCGGACTAACCCACTCACTGGTCTGCAGGAGAGTAGGAACAATAACGTGCTAGCTGGATGTGTGTCTCACAGCCGGACTAACCCACTCACTGGTCTGCAGGAGAGTGGGAACAATAGCGTGATGTTCATGCAGTTGGATCTGGCAAGTTTCAAGTCTGTCCGCAGCTTTGCTGAAACCTTCCTCAAGTCCGAACCGAGACTGGACATCCTCATCAACAACGCAGGTGGGCGTGGTGTCTGGTACATTGTTTGATTCCATTTTTCATGTATACAGAATGAAACTGAGGAGATTAGGAGGGGGGGGGGGGGGCTTCCAAAATGAAGGAGAACATATATATTATCCTGAAATGAGATTCTGTGTTTATGCCACGAACAGGTAGACTGTACATTTAAGTTGTCTTCCATCAGTCCTCTTCGTCGTCCTGACGACACAGATGCTGTCTTGACTTTTGTTGTTTTCCCATTCCTTCATGTTGTATTGTGAATTTAACTGTACACTTATTCACACCAGATCTTATATCTGTTGTGGATCCAGGAGGAGTATTTCCTCAGGTCTGGCTGCTGTTGGTCAACTTTAGGGGGGGGCAGGAGATTGCCGATGGGTGGAGGGGCACCCCAAGGGTAGTAACAGGGAAACAGAGGTCTGCTATTAGCTCTAATAAACATCAGGCATCTCTTTTAACATCACTACAGTGCTGTAAAGTACAAGTACAAAGGATCGGATGCTTCTTTCAGGTGTGGCGAGTCCAGGATGCACGGCGGATGGCTTTGGTATGGCGCTAGGGGTCAACCACTTGGGTCACTTCCTGCTCACCGGCCTTCTCCTGGAGCGACTGCAGCGGAGTGGCGCCGGCCGCGTGGTCACTGTGGCTTCACGTCTGCACTGCTTTGGCAACATCGACTTCGCCCTGCTGGCTTCCAAGAAGGATTTTGTGGTTGGTCAGTCTGCCTGGCAAATCCATCAGGCCTACTGCGGCAGCAAGCTGTGCAACGTGCTGTTCACCAGGGAGCTGGCCGACAGGCTGCAGCTCAGCAGCGCCACCTGTTACTGCCTCGACCCAGGTCAGCGCACACCTGTTGCATTTGCATGCTGCAAGTTATTGCCACAGTTCATTGTGGAGGTCCCAACACGGACTTATTGTTGTATGTTGAATCTGGTTTCCATTTTATTTCCTCTGAATACTAAATACTTCTGCATACTAAACGACTTGGTGACCGACTGTTAGCAGTCAGAGACACAGAGCAGACCCTGTCCCAGCTGGGACGGCCTTTTGTCTCACCTGGTTGGGTTTGACAGAGACGCGAGTCTCTTCCTGACAGAGACCGCCCTACCGCACTTTGTCTTGTTTGCACGGAACACGACAACGGAGAAACAACGCGAACACAGGGTGTGATTTTAAGTAGCCTCGTGCTTCTAATTCCACGGGTAAGAGTGTGAGCCCTGAATCCGAGTCAGGAGGAGAGTAAACTTTACAGCAGCCTCAGGCACCGTGTGAGAGACCGTCAGGGGACAGAAGCAGACCGCCGCTTCCGACAGGCGTCCCTGTACACGGAACATTGTCCAACAGACAGAAGATAAATGACAAAACGATTTCAGCATAGTATTCTGCCGGCTTCATCTTCAAAGTTCATATGCAGTACTTCAGCCAACCATTTCGTGATTTGGGTTTGTCGTTTTCATGTCCAGGACTCATTTACACGGAGTTGTCTCGCAACATGAGCCGGTGGCAAAGGCTTCTCCTGATGCCCTTTGCCAAGCTCTTCTTCTTGGACCCAGAGGCGGGGGCCCAGTCAACCCTGCACTGTGCCTTGCAGGAGGGCATCGAGCCTCTCAGTGGACGCTACTTCTCCAACTGTGCGCTGAAACAAGTGGGAGTGAAAGGACGGGATGACGCTGTGGCAAAGAAGCTGTGGGAAGTGAGTGAGAGGTTAACCAGCTTTAAGCAAGACTAGACCATGGAGTCCCAGACCCCAATGAGTCCTGGGTTCTCTTCCTCCCACCTCCCACCTGGCCGCCCCCTCGCAGCATTGTTCTGTTCATAATAGTTAATAATTATCATTGTTAAAGGTCTAATGATGCCACAAACCTGTTTTAATTGTTCATGATAGTTCATAATTATCATTGTAATTATTGTAATAAGATCTAATGATGACACCACCCTTTTTTTTTTTACCTATTTTTTCTTAGATCATTATAACAATAATCCAAATTATAATGTCCGAGCAGTCAAAATGACTGCTATGGTCATTCTAGTAGTTGCAGGATTCTGGTGGACCAAGTGTTAAAGATGGAGCGCAAACAGAATAAGAAACGGTGAGACTGGGGCAGATGTTTTCTTTTTGCAGCCACGCATTCCTGTTTAATGCCGTTTGATTTGAATTGCAAGAAAAGGCTGAATTTGATTTAAAAAAAAAAATCTTCTTTAATCAAATGTTGCCTTTGTTTTTTTGTGTAGCAAAGCCAGTCCCTGTATCGAGTATATTCGGGGAATGCTATAATTTAGGCGACCTGTTGCAGGTGTGTCTTTTCTTTTGCCTGTGCCAATAAAGCTTTTTCACTCTTGGGCCTTGGCGTTTATCTAATAGGTGGATGCTGCACACACCCATCCCATTCTGGAAGATCACAATGGGATGGAATTCCTAAAGCATTTCATTTGTCAACTGTGAGGCAGCCATTTCTACCGCTGTTAATACTCTTACATAAATAAAACAAGAAAAGCACTCAGAGAGCGCAGACCTCCGCCAAGCAGCTCAGTCCCCTTTAGACTAACAGGGTGGAAATTTAAGAGTAGGACATGCAGATTAACAACATAAAACTGGCAAAAAAAGGCAACAGATTGTTGATTCTCACCTCACTTTGCTCTTTGTATTTCTCTCCTAAAGAGAGATTACACTTCCTGAATGTTAGTTCATGGGAATTTTAGTTTTATTTTGTTCAGAAGGCTAAAAATCACAGACTAACAGGGTGGAATACAATTTCGGGAACACTCAATAGATTCAATAAAAATAATAAATAACATTAATATATCCATTTATATATATATTTATCATTAAAGAGCGTTTAACTTGAACTACACAATAATAAAGACATATTTGTACTTATTTATAATTATATTGCAAATGTTTCTCATTGAAACGGTAAATTTGCTTTAGGGACATCATAAAATGGCCTGTATGTGCCTAAAAAGGCCATTAAAATTACATTAAAAAAAATTATGATATGCGTTATTTTGTGTTAATGTTATAAAGAAGATATAAAAAAGCCTTTCATTATAAACATGTGATTTATTTTGAGTAAGATATTAACAGTTATTTCCTGGGGACGGAAAAGGCACCAATAGCGGGGAATGACCCTGCTACCAATGATTGAATGACCTCCTGCACCCAAACATTTCACTTTGCGCCACCTTTTTGAACAATATTGCGTATCTGATGTGATGAAAATGAATCAGATCACTTCTGATCAGCACCGGGATCCTCCGTCAGTTGCACAAGTTTCAACAGACTTTTCACACTTCCATCTCGCCGTGCACGCGAGTACCGACGCGCATCCTCGTTATTGACAGAGATCACTCACCGCTCATGAGTTATTGACGTCTGTCTGCCACTAACTGACGCTTTGAACTTGACTAACTTACGCTGGTCGTCACGACAACGCGTAACACTGCTGCACGCTGATGCTCATGATTTCCACAGGTGTTTCAATACCTGCGTTCTGCGTGTTTCTAAATTCAATGTGGAGGGGGGGGGGAAGGACCCACACGATGGTTCCGTCCACCCCGCGATACCCTTAAATAAACCAGACATTTTACAATAAAAACAAAACGAAGAACGTGATCTGAATTGATTTAGTAACATTTATTTTCAGGGCTTGTGTGCAGTGGCGTCGTTAGGCCTATTTTAGGGGGGCTTCAGCCCCCCTAAAATATTCTTAAGCCCCCCTAAATAATTTTGGGTTGTTTAAAAAAAAAAAAAGTTTTTTTTGTTTGTTTTTTGTTCAGTGACCAAAATCCTCTATTCTATTAAAGCCGCCAGAATATATGTTTAAAAACATATAACCTGTCATTATTTACTTAAATCTGATCATGAATCTGTTTCCCCTCACTTCATGGCGTAAGGTAGAGAACCCGTTCCACCTGTTCCTATAGAGAATGCCCACACCACTGAAACTCCAGTCCACGTTTTCCCTGTGACCGCGCTAATTGTCGGTCCCTGCAGCGTGTTCGAAGCACACAGAGCAGAATAGAAGAGCTTTAGGAGAAGAACGTGAACGGATGGATGAAGAATGGATATAAGAAAGTTTATAAAGAAAGTAAGTTTATCACTGCTGGTAGTAACATTTAAGCCCTGTGCCACGCCCACAGTCTCCCTGAATCAGAGACAGAGACCTGCAGAACCTGCAGAACCTGCAGGTTCACGCACTGAATAGAACTCAGACACAGTGAAAAGAGAGTTACTTTTCCCTTGTGTGCGTAGGATGGCTGGCGAGCTTGAGTTCAGATTCTGCAGTAGATGCAGAGCTACTAAAAGGCATCCAGCATGCAGGCCTAAATGTGAGAACTTCTTGAGTAGTAGTTTCCCTCTCTGAAGGTTCTACCCAAGTTGTCCTAACGGTGCCCGTAAGCAGCTGCTCGTGTGAAAGGTCCTTTAGTGCACTGCGTCGGTTGCACTGCCTCGGTTGCATTCCTGGCTGCGTCAAACGAGCCAGAAAAGACTTCACAGTCTTGCAGTCATTGAAAAAGACGAGCTTCAGAATCACAACAGAGAGATCGACTCTTAAAAACAGACGGCGTTCTTTGATGCTTCCATCCACCGAGTAACTTGTAATTTTAGCCATTTTGTTTCTTGTTAATGCTGTAAACATCCTGTTACTGTCTAAAACTGTTTGTTGTTGTACTGTATTGAAAAACAGACAGAAATAATCATAATGTATAATTTATCAGCCCTTGTTAGCCGTTTGAGGTTTTGTGCTCGTACGCTACATTTGCTCACAACCTTTAGATGTCCTGGGGGCTAAGCCCCCCCTGTCCTTAAAACCTAGTGACGCCCCTGCTCGTGTGACGTGGGTGTGTTTCCTCCGATCAGCTGATTTACACGGTGTTTGAGGAGGTTTCGGCTCCAGACGCGCGACCCGCCGGTTCTCGTGGGTTCTGTCATTTTGTACGTGGGCCCAAATAATTGAGACAAATAAACTATTTTCTCTTTATTAGAAAAAGTCCGTTCTGTTAAAAGATAAACACTGGACATGCGTTCAAAACCCGAATCCCCCTGTTTGATCACAACATGCGTGAACATTGGGCTGAATCACTTTCCCACGTCGATGCGTGGATCACTGTGGGAACCAGGGATGAACAAAAAAAAAAAAAAAAACTATTGTCAAAGGGACTCTGCAGCTTTTCTGACCTGACGTGAAAAACGGAAAAATCTCAGCTTCCAAATCTACAACTTCGGTTGAGTTATCGTCTGATAAAAAAAAATAAAAAGATAAAATAAAATAAAGCCCTGCCGATCAGTTCAGCGCATTATAGCTGCAGTCCGTGCTCATTCCGTCCCAG